>NW_020229919.1:0-88403 GCF_003227715.2 Harpegnathos saltator
GCGATGCGTCTGTCGCGCGCTATTCCTGCGTTTGATAATGACGCGCGCGACCATGCCGGCGCATCAAGGCATAATCGACCGACTGATCCGAAGATACAGAGATGCAACCGCTTTGAGCGACCGTCACCACAAAATGCTAAATATTACGTGGAACATGTGAGTCTGTATCGAAAGATATGTCCGAGCTTTATGGATTTTCTTGTGAATACGAACGTGCTTGAGCAACGTCGCGACTAGTAGCAGAGGGGAACGCGCGTCATTCTGATGTTGCTGCATCTGATCAACGCCACACCGTCCATCACGCTGTCGCAGTTTTACTTTTACGTGTTTGGCAAAAATTTTTGCTTCGGCGAGGTGTGCGAATTCTTTCTGGTCGCCTGCAACAAGATCGCCGATTCGCAATTTACGCGACGTACTCGCTTTTCTGCTGTATCATTATCAGCGTCTCGGTGACGGTCGCTCCGCATCGATTCTCGATAAAATGTGCATCTCGGAAATGGTGCTGTTTCCCTTGCTATGCGCCGCGAGCCGTTGAAGACGCCGCTCGACGAATGTCCGTGCACGGTCGTTTGCTGCAAAACGGCGCGTGTGTGGCCGCCGACGTGCTCTACGACAGTCTGTATTCGCGACAGAGGTGCTCGATATCGTGTTTGAGTATCTGTACGCGAGGCGTTGTATACTCGATTCGGTCGTTCACGAGGACAACGGTAGTAGTAATAGCAGCAGCAGCAGCACAACGATTACTCGTCTGAGCGCGCCAGATGCTCGAGATCTCTACGCCGAACTGTTGCGCGCGCGAGACGTGCTCGAGCTTGGCAAACTTTTTGCATGGCATTACGCGATACTCGATCCGGACACGACACGCTCATGTGCGCGCAATTTCGGACACGTTCGCCAAGTATCTGCAGCCAGATACATTTCACTGGTGAAGGAGCGAACGCATCGAGACGCCTCGGTGAAACCGACGCGCGACGACACGTCGACTCGACGACGAGGCGTCTCGATGGCGCCAAATCCGCGGCGGTTAATAATCGCGCGTCGAGATCTCGACGTTTTCGCGTCGGATTGATCGAGGCGATGAGCTCGTTGGAAAACATATCGCGGCAGCGCGCTGGGCGTGCGGCCAATCGTTTTCGGTAACAGGTGGCGAAAACGCGTCCCAGAAAGCGGCTAGACGACGATCGTGTGCGGTCAAACGCTCGACAAGTTTGTGCGTCCTACTATGGACAAGCGCACATCGCATCACATTGTGCTGAATCTCTTATTGAACAGATTCAAGCTGAGCATCCCGCAATGTCGCGCACCCTCACGATCAATATGAGGACTGCAATCCGCCGCAGCGTTATCGTTTCAACGAGACGACCGATCGTCAGTTGAATCGATTCGCGCATCACGCGATAGAACACGCGGGTGAATATTTCGCCATGGTGTGTTCTCGCGACGCGGTAAATCATTATCTGTACTCGAACGTGGTGCCGGAACGCACAACCTGGGCGCACTGACGACGCGCTTGCCGCGACGGCGACGAACCATCGAGCAACAGGGCGTCAATCGCGATAAACGAGTTCGCCGCTACGGCCGATGAGCGACAAAACGAGCGGACGATGCACATCGCTACGTCGTCCGTGTTGTTGCAATTAAAAGAAGGAGGGCGTACTAGGTGGCGACGGGACGCCGCCGTGCGTTCGGGACCTGCATCTCATTTTTCGTTCCGAGGAGAGAAAATATCGAGAGCGCGGTAGTCGCTAGACCGGGAATCGAACCCGGGTCTTTCGCTTTGTCGGGCGGACTGCTCTTAGACCACTGAGCTATCTGACGCTCCCCCGCTCACGACACTCTCCCCTCCCCCAGATAACGTTGAGAATGTCGTTTCGGAAGCGACATCTCTAGTGCTATCCCGAGCACACGGCGACTACAGAGAGAGGCATTGTTACTTACCTGTTGGTACAAGCTGACAGTCTCTCAAAGTCAAAGGTTGCTATCCTTTTTAAGACCTGCTGTCCATGTATGCCGGCCCTCCACCGTTGCCCCTCCTTATCCGGTGCAAATAATAGAATAAGCCCCGGGGTCGACGCCATATTTTGGCTGCCCCCTGGCGCTTGGACACGTTTTGCAACGCGCCGAAGGGGATCCACCATGAAAGAAAGAGGGCGTACTAGGTGGCGACGGGACGCCGTGCGTTTCGGGACCTGCATCTCTTTTTTTCGTTCCGAGAGGAGAAAAATAATCGAGAGCGCGATAGTCCTAGACCGGGAAATCGAACTCGGGGTCTTTCGCTTGCCGGGCGACTGCTCTAGACCACTGAGCTATCTGACGCTCCAGCGCTCACGACACTCTCCTCACTCCCAGATAACGTTGAGAAGAGATGTCGTTCGGAAGCGACATCTCTAGTGCTATCCGAGCGCACGGCCTACAAAAGAAGAGATGCATTGTTACTTGTACCTAGTGGTACAAGCTGACAGTCTCTCAAAGTCAAAGGTTGCTATCCTTTTAAGGCGAACACGACGCCCCGATACAATTTGCTCGAGTCAGCGCCGTTCGCGTGCGCATTCAACGATCATCGCGCTGAATCTGGCCCACTCTTTCAGACGTCAATTGCTATCGAGTCGCGATGGCGTGTGACAGTTGATGCGCGTTCTCGTGGAATTATCGCAGCAGCAACATGGTAACTCTAGCGTGCTCATGACATACATGTTGTACGCACCTCTCGGTTGCAGATCGTTGTTACTGACGACGCGTGCGGCCGATTCGTCGTCAATCAAGTCCACCGACGAGTCAGCCGAGCGCGTGGTCGAACGACTGGCCAGAGATTCATTTGTCGATAGTCAATCGCTATTGCGCAAACAAATGCGAGAAGCGATTGCGCGCGAATGGGACGGTTGTCGCGTCGAGAACGATATCTCCGCCTCGTCGTCGTCGTTCGCCCACACGTCGAACAACGATAGACGCGACAATGCGAAAGCGAGCGACGAGGCGTCGCGACCGCTTACCGATCAGGAGGTGCTGATGCGCGAGCTCGAAAAGTACAAGCGCAAGATCATACTTAGCTTCGACGACGCTGACGACAACGCGAACGTGATCGCGGACGTGTCACGATCGGGCTGCGACGACATCGCGACGACAACGCTCGATTCGCGATCTAGTGTCCGCCTCGGTGATGTTTCACACCGTACCACCGTCGTTCAACGTATCAATCGGAACGAAACGTGCGACGCGACGCAATCGCAGATGCGACGATTTAGACTCGCGCGAGCAATTGTTACGGTCTACGACTACTACTACGACCGTTAGTCTGGATGCGATGCGCAATTTTTGCGCGTCCTGGCGTTTGCACGAATTCGCGCAAGCTCACGCCAACGATGAGGCGCTCGTGCGTTGGGTATCGTTCGCATCCTCGTCCGTCGCGACCGAGGACGATAGCGCGACTCTAGTAAACATCGCGACGGCTTACTTGTTTCTAGTGACGCGCGAGCGAGGACGGCGTGTTGCGTTTATTCGTACGTCGCATCATCGTGTATCGAGCGATCGCGACGAGCAGCGATTCATCGCGCACGGTCTGACCGATCTACCGGCGTCGTTGCGGGACGCGCGCTCACCGAGCGACAATATGAACGCGTTCGCTCAATTGTCCGATCCGCGATGCTCGCTGTTTGACGAATGTCACACGGCGCTGTCTCGTCTGTATCCCGAGTGTCGCATTCACTCGTACGATACAAATTCTCTGTCGAAGGGACTGACCGCGTATGCAACTTCGAGGCCTGAGGGTAAAGATGTTTCGAATGATCTAGCGTATAGCATCTGCACGGCCGTGGTCACATTGTTCATATTTGCGCGCGGCGACACCCGCGTCATTATGTTTCTGTTGCGTTACATCACGGCAATTCGATTTCCCGGACAATTTCTCAAAACCGTGCTGCTGCTGCAGGGCACGAGTGACAGCGGTAAGAGCGAATTCGTGTCGGAGGTGTTGCGACCGGTGTGTTCGAGCGTGCTCAGCGGAACACTCAGCAACGCCACGCTGAGATACGGCATCAAAGATGAGGTGAATACCGACCTGATGAGCATGATGCCACTATCAAGCGTTTCGCACAGGTCTGTTTCTCACGATGGAACACTACGGCACGGACATGTGCACCTACAACGACGCCACGTACGCGTTGTACGACGCGATCGCGACGCACCAGGCCGAGGTGGAGCGACTGATAGAACACGCGGAATTGAACTTGAACGCGGCGACTAAAGCGCATCTTAACACCGGGGCGCAAGGATTGGCGCTCTTTCGACGAATGCTCGCCTTTCACTTGAACGATCGTGTGATGAAGATGTACAATCGCTCAAAGTCGCGCGATGAAGACAACTATGAATCGTCGTCGTCGTTCTCGTCATCGTCGCAATCGTCCGATTGCGAGCCGGATACGGACGACGACGATATGCGTGACGGCGACGCGACAGCGAAGAAATCATCGTCCGCGACAATGGCGCCGCAACTCGACAGTCACATACCGAGCGTAATTTCCGAATTTGCAGACTCGATCGCAGCGGCGGACGATAATTCTGCGCATGGCGACGAGATCGCTCTGCGGCGCGATGCGCGTATGCATAAACGGTCGGTGCGAATCTTTTGCGACACTACCGGCGACAAACTCGATGATCCGATAATCATAGATGAACTGCCAGACACGATGATACGCGATGCTCGAAACTTGCACGTCATGATCGATCCGTTCGAATTGCTACTGCAACGTTATTGCATTCGCGAGGACTCAACCGTGACTATGCGCGACACTGATCTGTATCGATTTCTGCGGGAATTTGTCGAGGAAACCGGTTACCTCGTGTCTCGAGTAAACTTTCGCGAGATAGTGATCAAGATCAAAGAGCGCATCAAGACGGATTATCCGAATGCTTTCGACGACAAACGGCGCGTGTTGCATCTGACATTCGCTCAGCGCTAATTTCTTCTTTTTTTTGATAATGATGATGAATGCCCTACTCGCGCGTCTTAACAACGAGGGAGATTTTGCGATGTTTTGTCGCGCGTCGATCGAGAAATCGCAGTGCGATTGGGTGTGACAATCGCAAAAAAAATAAAGGGTGGGAAAAGTTCGGTAGGAAAGTAGGAGTGAGTGCGATCGGTCCGTTTGGGTATAAAAACATCGTGCTCGGAATGATGGAACAAACCGGCGATAACGCAATAACGATGGATTTTTCGACGACGATCGATTCGCTAGTGGCCGCGAGTGAACGTCAGCAATCGCGAAACATGCCGTCGTTGTTTCCGAACGAGTCGATTTATCATCAGCCGAATGATCAAATCATCGACGACGAATTGACCGCTCAACTCATTCGCGAGGGCTACGACGTGAAAAACGCGGTAGAGACGCTGAACATGTGCGCGATCGAAACGTCGGCGCAATTCTTCCTTCCGGTCGATTCTTCCTTCGCGTCGTTGTCAACAGTGAGCGGCGGCAGCGGTGCGACGTCAGCGAATACACCGGCTGCTATCGCGCAGCATTATCGAACTACTACTACTACTGACGGGTAGTACTAACAGCGGCGCCCAGGATCCAGTGTCGTCTTTGTCGCCGACGAACGTGAGGAAACAACGAACAACCGTCTCGCAGGCGAATGTTCGAGGAAGAGTCAAACTAGCGGTTCCGGATGACATGATCAAAACCGATCCCATCGGACAGAATAACGAGACGCTGCTCGTTTACGATCGACAGCGAACATCGAGCGCTCATCCAGCGAACACGCTGAAACTATTGTCTCGCAATTCGCTTCATGATTTCATCAGGTTTACAAACGCGTACAATGTACTGCCGATCGACGCGCAAACGAATTCGGCCGATCTGCTCAGACGATCACTGACGCCCGACGAAGCGAATCTGTGCTCCGGTCGTACACTCGTGCGATGCAATATGCACGATCAATTTCACATGATATGTCAGGGCGCCGACATCAATCCGGATCGTGCGAAACGAAGGCTACTCGCGGTGTTGAGCTCATTCGGCACGTATGGCAATATCGTCGACATCATGGACAAATTGATGATTCGCTTCATCGATTATTGGTACGAATACGTAAACGAGTCAGAGTGCTCGCTCCGGCGCATGAACACGTCCGAATTCGCCACGATTGTGCAAAGTCGCCGGCTGGACGAATCGCTCGGTCGTATGTGTAACATGTGCACCGCTCATTTTTTGCGATTCAATTGCATCGGTAAATTTTGTCCGAAATTGTTTCTCGCATCCACGCAGCAGCAGCAGCAGCAGCAGCAGCACGAAGAGGAGCTTGAGACGGCGCGCGATAACGACAACGAGCCTCGTGACCGGACTGTTCGCGATGGTGTAAAGAGGCGAAGGAATCATCGGCCGAGCAACGACTGAGGAGTCAAACGACCCGCGCCGAGGAGAAACAAAGGTCTGATTGTAGAGCCGAATCAATCGACAATGGCGACCACCGTTGATCATTACGACGCGAATGTAAAACGGCGCCAACCTCCGCAAACTGGCGTCGGGGTCGGTCGCAAGAGAATAACCAACGCTATCGGCGGCGTCTCGCGAGCGTCGTCGTCACCGCAGCGTACGTCGGCCGCCGAGTCGTCGCGCCAGGCCAAAAAATCGCCACCAACGAGAAACAATCGCGATCCTCGTTTATCGTCGCGCGAACGTTCGAGCGAACGTTTTGTCAGTGACGACGACGAACCGGCCGACTATTCGGATGACAACGACGACTACGAGGAAGAGGAAGAAGACGATGCGTATCGCGACAACGAGCAACGTCGAGATCAACGAAAAAAAATAATACTCGATGATAACGCGTGCGATGTTCGATTGATCGCGATTGTACCGAATGTACTTTATTTTATGTTAGTGAACGTCGACCGTACCACCGAGATCGAGCACACTATCGAGACAAATCGGAGAGCCGGAACGATCGGCTGTACGTTGCCGCGTCTAGGCACCGCGACTCGTTACGCACGATGCGGTATGTTTCAATTGGACTTGGACTCGCCCAATCTTGTATATTACAATCGAACTTTTGAGGCGGTATTGCGCAACGATGGTCGCTTTATCAGATTCCAAATAACCGATCGAACGCACAAGCAAGATTGCGTCGAATCGAATGTCTGGTCTCGTTGCGAGCACACCGCGCGAGCGTTGTCTTTTCTCGAAAACATTGTAAAATTAGCGTATTCGCACACGCTCGATGCGCCTTGTAACCGATGATGATGAACTTGTAGCTATAATAAACACATATATCCTTATCAGAATGGCCCAGTTTTTTCATCTTCCTGTAGATAGCAAATTACGTAACGTGTTTACGCTCGCTCGAGTGTTTACTACTGTTTCTCAGTAGATTAAAACTTGCTCGTCAGTCAAAAGAACGATAGTGATCGTGGTAGCCTGAATGTCTTTTCTCCTACTTGTAATCAGTTGGCGCAAATTACGTAATGTGTTTACGCTCGCGAGTTCGAGTGTTTACTACTTCCATACGAAAAAATGATATCGCTTGAACGAATAATCAACAAAGTGCCACTTGAGCTTGTCATGTTTCGTCAATCGAAAGTTATCTAACGCTCAAAAAAAATTGTTTTTCTCGCACGTGCTATTTACTATTTGCTAAAGTATTTGATATCTTAATGCAAATACTCTATGTTTCGTGATAACGCGCTACAAGTAGTCAAAATGTTTTATCGGTACTGATAGATAATCCACACCACTCTACGCGCGTTTCTCATGATAACGAAACGGTATATATCACGATGGCGAGCGAGAGCTTCATTCACTCTCGCACCAACCTCGCATTCTGCACATCGATCGCGTATTCTTTGAAAGAATGGCTCAACTTGTTTGCACGGTAAGTAACATTTATACACATAATAATGCAATATTTTACTGAATAACAATTTGTATATTTTTTTAGATGTACGAAATATCAAACTGTCAAATAACGTGTTCCACGGAAACTTCACCGATGCCAATAAATGACTATTCGCAGCAATATCCAAATTATTGGATATCTCAACGTCGAATAAGTCAATTGATTGGCTATACTGACGGTATCGTCGAACTGGACGAGCAGATCGATATAGTCGAACTGGACGATTGCGAGAATGCTGCCGAATCGGACGAGGCGCCCGAGTCGGACGATGCGGCTGATCAGGACGAGGCGCCCGAGTCGGACGATGCGGCTGATCAGGACGAGGCGCCCGAGTCGGACGATGCGGCTGATCAGGACGAGGCGCCCGAGTCGAACGATGCTGCTGATCAGGACGATGGTAATGATATCTTCGTTGATGTCGAGACTGTTAATGATAATGTCAACTGTACAATAACGATCGACGACGATGACGATGATGACGACGTTATAATTTTACGATGTATCGATAAGAATCTGCGTAAACGTAACTATGGTACTGTAAATGTAACGATAGATGCTAAAAAATATCGAAATTGACACGAGAAACCACAAGAGGCCAAAATTACAATTATATGAGGGAGCCGATGGATTTACTGTTAAAATAAAACACGATTGAATATTATGTTAAAAAATTTATTTAGCGAACCTACACTCTCGTTACAATTAATGCGCCGTACAAATGGTATATCGCGAAAATTAGACCGTGCGAGACATCAGCATCGCCGCGGGCGACGGCACCGCTTGACCGAACAGAGCCCCGTACGCTCGTTGGTATCCTACTCCAGTGACACTCAGGTCCGAATCCGCATGCTCCACGCCGCACATACGGGACTCGTCGAGCAATCCGCGAGCCTGCGACACGGTCATCCATGCTTCTATGCACGGTTCGCCTTCGTCGCGAATAACGCTCTGCAGCGTGCGAGCATCGAACGCGTCGTCGTTGCCGGCGCGCTCATCGGGCACACACGTACGCAATCGCTCGTCGTATCGCGCGGTATCGCCGCACTCGCAAGTGTTCTCCTCGAAATTCGGCGCGATGCTCTCGTCCGCGTGTGGAATCAGAGACGCGCAAGTGTTGTGCAACAGAAACAATCGATCGAACGGCGCGGCGACGTACTCATTGTCGCGCTCGTCGCGCATACCCGGCGGGCACACGAATCGAAAGCCCGTGTTGTTCGGTAACGGTTCGTCGATCGAGTCAAACGCCAGAGTCGAGTCGATATGATCGATTCAGATTTTGCCGGTGGCACGATCCAACAGTCGACCGTTGCACACCACGATACGATTGCCACCTTCGCCGGCAAAGGCGCGCGTCTGCGGTATACAACGCCAGCCGATCGCCGTACACGGCGATACTGGTGTTCTCGTTGCACATCGCCGCGTCTGTCGGCAAACAGTATCCATCTGTGCGCGCAACGCGTCCGTTGAGGAGCGCACCCAATCGATCGTAATATCGATACTCGACACCGTCGGTCGCCCCGCAGTAAGAACGACAGTCGACGTAATCGTCGTCCGCGGAGATGAACACACCGTGCGTCAGACACTCGTTTCGTCGCACCGCAAGATCTCCCTCGTTGTCGATTTCGCGCGCCGTCTTGTCGTTGATTTCTCGACGACGACGACGCGACAAACGCGGCGGACGATTGCCAACGAATCGCACTCGCGGTAACGAATCGATTCCAACGTCCATTGCGCGACGCAATCTCAATGCTCGATTGCGTCGACCGTTGTTTCGAGACGCGTCGTCCGCGGCGGCTGATTCGCCATCGTTGTACCAAGCGACGAGATCGCGCGAGATCGCGTCGATTCGAGGACGACGAAACGCATCGAGGTACAGACCGCGAATCGCGCAGAACATCAAAACTATGCACGCGACTGCCAGGACCAATCGAGCGATCGGTACACCGCGTGACGAATCCGCACCGCCGAACGGCAAGGCGTCGCAGCGGCGATCTCGTCGCTGTTCGTTCCACTTCGAGTCGTCGGCCGGCTCGTACATACGGGACACCCTGTAGTACGAAGGCACTATTATATCTCTCCCACTATAGCAAATTTGCCCCTCTTTTTTCATTACGGAACGAATGTTTACTTTCATCGCGAGAATCAATCGCGTGCAAAATATCACGAAATGCTGTAATGGAGCGCGGAGGGGGAAAAAGAAACGATACTTTGAAATCTCGTTTGCTTTTGTTTGCTTTTGTTTGCTTTTGTTTATTGATCGTTCGTATTATCATAGGCCACGCTGCTGTGGCACGACTGGCAACGCGCAATCGCGCACGTATTCTTGCTGCGTGCGATTGATACCCAGTTCGACATTGTAGATTGTGTGCGTGCGCAAGACATGATTTCGCAATTCGCAATTTTTTATAAAATTTGCCGCAACTGTCGCACATTTCGTAATGCGTGACGATCGACGCCGAGTCAGCGGCGACGACTGACAATTTGGCGGATCCGCGACAACAGTGAGAGGCGTGATAATTCAAACCGTTCTGCTGCACAAATGAAATGCCGCAACGCTCGCATAGATACAGATTCAGTCGATAATGCACGCGAATGTGCTGCAGATAATGAAACGTTTTGTCGAACACGCGATGACACACGTGACATTGCAAAACGGTGTTCGTCGTAGCAGCAGATGACACATCGCGCAGATACGTATTGCGTTGCGATCGTTGGCGATAAAACGGTAACGTAGCGGTGGTAGCAGCAGATGACGCATCGCGCAGATGCGTATCACGTCGCGATCGTTCGCGATGAAACGGTAACGTCGTCTGCCGGGCCACCAATCGAGCGCTTCGGGACAGCAGTTTCTTCTTAATGTACGCCAAAAACACAACGTCTCTCGTGTCAACGAGAAGCAACGATCGACCGCGTCGCTCGTTCACGATAGTCGCGGTGGTACGCAGTACCAACTCGCGCACGTATTCTATCGCGGCCACCGTACACCGGGCGATCGCGCATTTCTGAACGATCGCAAACGCACCGCGCTCGGCTGACAATCGTAGGAGCAAAAGACGTTTATACGCGCGAGTCAGTCTCACCATCTGTCAAACAGGTTCGCGGTGTGACGATAAATACGCTATAGTCTTAGTTCCCGTAGCGTCTTGTCGCGCAACTCATCGCCGTTGCGTCGTCACACGATCAGCAGTAGCACGCTCCGTTCAATGTTCGCAATCATTGTTCGCACGCGCGACGTGACGAGCACACCGCCGCTGTTTACACCCTCGACCATATTTGCGGCCGCTTGAACGCGACATAATCGCCAAATTGTTGCGGAAGCTCCTTTGGTCCCATGAGACTCTAACGTGTTCATTTTTTTTATAGCACATCCGTATCCATCAGATGATTCAGCACATCGATCAGCGTCACCGCGCTCGAAGAGTCTCGCTCGTTCAGCAAAGATTCGAGCGATACGACAACTCGCGTGCGATTCGATTCGGCGCAAATACGGTCGTCCGATTCGGCGTCGCGCATAAACGAACGCACCAGCTCGAGGCGACTGCACTCTAGACAACCGGCGTTGTACACCGCGGCGCACGAGCCCACGGTGTCCTCGTACGAAATCGCGTCGATCGGACGCTGCTTCAGCATCAACACCGAACATTCGTTTCGTCGACAACGAGCGACTCCGCCGCCGGTATTGGTCAAAAAGTAAAACTGATCGTTCGGACGATAGTACACGTACCATTCCAGCGGATGCACGATAATCAGTCCGTCGCGTTTGCGCTGAAACACCTGAGCTCGCAACATCGACGGGCCGACACCGTCGACGTACTCGCCGAAAACGCGTTCCGCGGCACGCTGACCCAGCCACCAGGAATTTTGAGCCAATGACAAATAATGAGCGAGAGCATTTTTCTCCGCGGCGTTATTGTCGCGCCGCAACAACGACGACACGTCGATCAATCGCGCCTCGTCAAAGACCAAACGCGCGCTCGCGATATACGACAAAACGCGCGCCGTGATGATCGAGATCGCTACAATCGCGATTAGCGCAAACGGACCCATTGACGTATTTCTTTTTATTTGTTTTTTCGGATGATTCTCTAGTGCGTGTGTTACCTATCGTCGTCGCGCCGCGGTGTATCGCACCGAGTACCGCGAACGTCGCCAGACGCAATCGTTGGTTCCGAAACGATCTGAGCGCGATCAATGTATCGCGATGACAACAACGACGACGATGAAACTGATTCGCTGTTTGATATTGGCTGGCTCGTCCTAGTTGGTACAATCGCTCGTTCGCTAATCAGGTACTCGTGTCCTCGTTGATCATGGACGATGTCACTCGACGACGTGATTCTCTGTTACGACACACAAACGACGACCCAAGACGGCGCGAATCGCGCAATCGTCATTGCGTCGGACAGAATAGCGTCATAATTTGTGCAGATTACGCGACACTTACACACAGCAACGATACATTGAAAAACGTAACATGAACGAAAACACAAGCACACACCAATCATCTACTGCGCAGAGCCATCGAGCACGCCTGAGTGGCGGCGTTTTGATTTCGTTCTTCGCGCTCCTCCTCTTCAGTGCTGGTGAACGAACTGACGATCGCGTTGTCACCGAGAAACCCGACTGTTTGCTGACCACGAGCGCGCCTTATACGGAGAATATCGTCAAAGAACCGCACAGAAACACCACGAAATTCTTATTCCACGAGAGAATCAACGCGATCAGCAGCACGATAGCCAACAAGCATATAATGTACGTGACATTTCGCGTGTTCCACAACACTGTCTTGCAGTCGGACCACGTTGCCGACATTTTGGCCAGACCGGGCGCCAGCGTGCGACGAAGATTGTTGAACGTATCGCGAACATTCAAACGTTCGCTCTCGCGATGATCGTTACCGCCGCCCGACATTTGCGCGACACGTCACACGTCGAACCGATGAGAGAGCGAGAGAAAAATTGCGAAAAGAAGGTAGTACTGCTCCGTACTACGTACGGAGAACGTTACTACTGTACAATTGCTCGAACGCGCGATTGTCGCGCTCGCACGATTGTACAAGTGCAGAGTTCCTGGTCCTATTGTACCTCTGACTGCTCCGTACTATGTACTGTACAATAGTACCGGCCGCGCGACGGAACGCCTCGTTATATACATTTTACCCTTTCCATATCGCACATTTTGCACAATAGTGGGACATTTAATTGACTAATAAAATAACGTTTAGCACGTTCCCACCTTTTTTCACAAAATGTGCGATATGGAAGGGGCAAAATGTATATAACGAGGCGTTCCGTCGTGCGGTCGGTACTATTGTACAGTACGGAGCAGTCAGAGATACAATAGGATCAGGAACGCTACTGCTCCGTACTACGTAGGGGGGGATGTTACTATCGTACAATTGCTCGAATCGCTCGATTCTTGCTCGATGCTCGATTCGAAGTATATCGCGTTAAAAATGCTGACGTCAATTGAGAACGTTTCAAGTGCTGTGGAATATGACCAATACGCGAAATGTCTCATCGAGCGTCGAGCGAACGTCGAGAGCGAATGTCGAGCGTCGAGCGCGCCAAAATTGCTGTCGTCAATCGGGAACGTTGTTCCCAGTGCGGGAGAACGTTACTAATGCGCAACTGTACATTTATACAATTGTGCATTTGCGCAGAGTCCTAATCGTTCGTAATCATACGACGGCGCGTAGTTTTTCTTTTTGGAATCGACTTGGAGGGTGCAGGAATAAATAATGCACAATGCGCGATAACTATTGTACTACTATACGTATATTTAAACAAAATTAACATCGATCCACAATTCTTCTATCGGTTCGGGAACAACATTTTCATACGATGTAAATAAATCGTTTAAATTAAATATATCTATAGCATCCTCGTCTTCTTCGCGCCAAATGCCATGATGAAGGTGGTCAATTTCGTGACGTCGTTCTTGTCGCTTCAAGTATCTTTTACCGATGCGCACATATCCGGGCAATTTGATCATTGTATAGCGTTTAATATCGCCATTGGCTCCTAGGCACTAAAAACATGTACAAAATATCCAAATAGAAAATCCAAATAGAATATACGAAAAAAATGGTCATATATACAAATGATAATATGATACTACTCACTAATACCGCCGGAACAATAGCATATTCGTGCACATACCTCTTCCCGTGACTACTGGTTGAATTGTTGAACGATTTGGCCTGTCTTCGCATCGCTCGATTGCTTTGACGTTCGTCGATGCTAAAGTAGCCAACAATTTTGGACGGCGGGATCATCGAACGTTCGCCAGTGGTGTTGCACAAACACTGGAAAAAAAACGAAACTTTGAGAATCGCGGCGAGTGAATTTTGCGCTCGCTTGATCGAATATATAATATAACTTACGATTTTTGCAAATTGCTCATCATCGTACGTACACTCGTAGTCGTCAGGTACATATACGTTCAAATCCTAGTCGTGATGCCACGAATGGATGACCGAACAATCTTCATTCGCGCTCATGGTGCTTCTGTGTTCGATGTGTCTTGGTGGTCTGATATCGGTCGATGTGGCGCACGCTCGTTATATACCCTCTCGCTAGAGTGTTGTTCTCATTCTCTTATCGAGTTACTACTCGAAAGATAAGATATCTGAGAAAAACATACAGCTGCGCGTACGTAGATAGTGACTGCTCATTGAAACCATTGTGTAACTCGATCAATAGCGGAAACAATCCCGGTCACTAGGACAATGGTGCTTCCGAATGGCACTTGTGTACAATCGCAATTTGTACACTGTCTCGCGTTCGATGACAATTGCTCGATGTGGTCGAGGGCAATTCCCGGTGACCATGAAACGCGCAAACATTTGCGACGTTGCGCGAGAAGAACAATCAATTCGGAACGTTATGCTCGCACGGTCAGACAGCCGTTGTAACATCCTGCTATTCCGAGGCATAAAGAAGGAAATTTTTCTTCCAAAATCTAATTGCCGTAAAGATTTCCACTTAATGGATAACTGAATCGAGAAGAGAAACAAGGTCGGCAGGCACGCACCTTTCTTTGTCACTGTTTTTGGCTAACCAACAGGTCACGAACTATCTATATCCCACATCTCAAGCGCCTTCTATATTCTATATTCGTCGGAACCTGTAACAATAATATTTTAATACCCTTCTCTCTCCAATAACGCACTTATGCGCATATAGTATACGTACATATACTACACTTTTGAAATTGCACCACACTCACTTATTTAACACCCTATATAACCGATATTTTTATATAATATCTCGCGTAATACCTTTTCTTATATATATATATAACCAGTATATTGTATCCTATTATATGAAGTAATACACTTCATCTACGATATATACATATATATACATCTGACTTAATAATTCATTACTTTAAAAATATTTGATGGCAACCTTCTAAACTGCAAAACAATTGCAGAAAGGCCTGCAAGATAGTAACAAGTCATATATAATTTATAGCTTCATTTTCAATATATCATATATAATTTATAGCTTCATTTTCAATATATTAGGGGGACCGGAAAGTAATGTCGTTTCTGCGCATGTCGATATTTGATTGTCATTTGTCAGCTCATTGTGTATCTCGAAGGCGTGCCAAAGTCATTTTAAGGTTATTGTGACTTGTTCACTTCTAAATAATTCAATATTAAACTCTTTTTTTGTAATTTGGGGTGAAATGGCTAGCCAAATACCAGAAGAGCATATTCGGCATTGTATGCTTTTTGAGTTTCGCAAGGGTAGTAACGCAACAGTTGCGACCAAAAACATTTGCGATGTTTATCCAAGTGCATTAGACGTTCGTAAATGCCAAAGATGGTTTTCCAAGTTCAGATCCGGTAATTTTGATCTCTCTGACTCCTATCGATCAGGAAGACCAACAACATTAGACAACGACATGCTAAGGGCAAAAGTGGAAGCAAATCCATGTCAAACAATCGAGGAACTGTCAAACACCCTTAACCAACCTTGGTCGACCATCCAGAAACATTTACAGCAGATTGGAAAAATAAGCAAAGCAGGTGTTTGGGTCCCCCATAATCTGTCCGAAGAGAACAAAGCCAACCGATCCATCATATGCAACGTATTGCTTCAACGCCACCATACAGAACCGTTTTTTGATCGTTTGATCACTGGAGACGAAAAATGGGTCCTATATGATAATCCAAAACGCAAAAGGCAGTGGCTCTCTTCAAACGAATCACCACGAAGTACTGCGAAGCCGGGTTTACATCCCAAAAAGGCGCTTCTGTGTGTTTGGTGGAGTATTCGCGGAATTGTTCACTTTGAAGTGCTGAAACTTGGACAAACTGTTAATGCAGACCTTTATTGTGAACAATTGGATCGAGTGAACCAATCTTTAATCGAAAAGTATCCGGCGATTGTCAACAGAAAGGGCGTCATTCTGCAACACGACAATGCGAGACCGCACTGTGCAAAGCGAACACTGGAAAAAATTAATGAATTGGGGTGGGAGGTACTGCCTCACCCACCATATTCGCCCGATATCGCACCCTCGGATTTCCATTTATTCCGATCCCTACAACATTTTCTTAGTGGCAAAAAATTTGAAAATTTGGATGATGTCCAAAATGCCATCTCGAGATATTTTACTCAAAAACCAATTGATTTTTATCGGTCCGGTATTGAAAATTTGCACACTAGATGGCAAAAGGTTGTTGATAACGAGGGTGATTATATTATTGATTAAAAATAAAGACTTATTAAAAATTTATTCGTTTGAATTTAATGTAAGAAAGCGACATTACTTTCCGGTCCCCCTAATATTTAATGGATAGACTAATGATATATATATATATATATACATACTTAATTGTACCATAGCTATTGAGTACAGAGACATAATTTAACCACTTACCATTTTACCTAATAAGCCATTGTTATAATACAATTTATAACGTCAAATCCTAGTATATTACTAGCCTAGTTACATTTAGCAGACCTATGCTTAAACCTGCCGCCGAAAAGCAAATAAGGATAAAATAATGATTAATAACCGCGATACACTAAAATTTTAAAGGTTTAGACCCACCTGTGCAACAAAAAGGCGGAACAAACTCATTTATAGTCCCTAAAGCAGTACACCGCGGTAGCCTTAAGGCACGTCGCGCCACCGTCGTCCCGAGGCCACCGAGCGTACCCGCTCGCGCTCCTCTTTACCGACTCGATCAAAATTGTTGCTGAAAAAATATTAATTTAGAAGATTATTGTTTGCGCACAAAGAATCCCTGAGCAATAACCTCTAGACCGACATAACCGCCATAGTTACCTCGTCCTTCATGTTATCACTAATACTTCAATCGCTTTTCCACATGATCCCACATGACCCACACAATAGATATATATATATACTAATAATTAATCCCCCATTAAGAAAAGTCATCAGTAACAGTAATTGACAAATTCCTGCTACTAAAAACTTAAACGAATAGACAAAATCAACCTCCACCGTGTAACGCAAGCCACGGACTACTCCACCACCTTTCTCGCTATCTCCTCGATAAGATAAACCGTGCATTCCTATACCATGACTAATCCAAGCAGAGATCGTTATTCATATCTCCTCACCGTAAATAACTAACACCTTTTACCCACCTCTTTCTTACTAATACTCTGCTTTTCAAATACTATTTAATAACCCTAGAGAAATAGGAAAAATTTTAGAAAAGGGAGAAAGAAAGGAGGGGGTGTAACAAGTAGTAACGCAAATTTAATTGAAAATAATTATACTGTATAAAAATCCTTGTACAGGCATTACAATATTAACACATAACGCCTATACGTGTCGATCTTGGCATTATGCTCGCTCCCTGTAACGAACAAAATAATTACCAATTAAAAATGTGTTTTTTTTAATCGGGATAAGTTTTATTTACCCGAACAAATTTTTAAGACCGTAGGCATCAAGGTCAGGGCTCAAATCCAAACCACCATATATCTAAAAGTCGGCTGCCTCTCTCCTCCTCCATCTCCTTTTCCAACGCACCTCCGTCATATCGCGGATAGACAGCAGACGAGCAGCAGATAGAAGGGAACGAGAAAATATTTTAAATCTATGATGCGTATAGAGTAACTCACTTTTAACAATGTAGCGCCCGAAGGGGCGGTTAGCGAGAATAAGTGAAGGATGGCACGAGACTGTGTCAGCTTTGGGATCTCCAGGAGTGACCGTCTGGTTCGGCTGTCGGGGACTGACTGACTCTCTGGCTTCTCCGTTCTCAACTCGTCAGGTCGGGGAAGTAGATGTGGAGGGGAAAAGGCTCTGGTAGGGATATCTGCTCATGGGAGGATAGTAGAGAGAGAGAGAGAGAGAAAGAGAGTCGTTTGGAGATGATTTCATGCATGAGTTATCATGTATACTTCCGTTGTTATCTTCGTCCTTCACGTATTCCCTTACATATATTTTTACGCTGCGCATTATACTTTTATACAGTATAATTATTTTCAATTAAATTTGCGTTACTACTTGTTACACCCCCTCCTTTCTTTCTCCCTTTTCTAAAATTTTTCCTATTTCTCTAGGGTTATTAAATAGTATTTGAAAAGCAGAGTATTAGTAAGAAAGAGGTGGGTAAAAGGTGTTAGTTATTTACGGTGAGGAGATATGAATAACGATCTCTGCTTGGATTAGTCATGGTATAGGAATGCACAGTTTATCTTATCGAGGAGATAGCGAGGAAGGTGGTGGAGTAGTCCGTGGCTTGCGTTACACGGTGGAGGTTGATTTTGTCTATTCGTTTAAGTTTTTAGTAGCAGGAATTTGTCAATTACTGTTACTGATGACATCTTAATGGGGGATTAATTATTAGTGTATATATATCTATTGTGTGGGTGATCATGTGAAAAAGCGATTGAAGTATTAGTAATAACATCAAGAACAAGGTAACTATGGCGGTTATGTTGGTCTAGAGGTTATTGCTCGGGGATTCTTTGTGCGCAAACAATAATCTTTTAAATTAATATTTTTCAGCAACAATTTTAATCGAGTCGGTAAGGAGGAGCGTGAGTGGGTACGCTCGGTGGCCGCGAGACGACGGTGGCGCGACGTGCCTTAAGGCTACCGCGGTGTACTGCTTTAGGGACTATGAATGAGTTTGTTACGCCTTTTTGTTGCACAGGTGGGTTTAAACCTTTAAAAATTTATTGTATCGCGGTTATTAATCATTATTTTATCCTTATTTGCTTTTCGTCGACAGGTTTAAGCATAGGTCTGCCAAGCTAGTAATATACTAGGATTTGACGTTAATAAATTGTATTATAACAATGGCTTATTAGGTAAGACGGTAAGTGGTTAAATTAAGTCTCCGTACTCAATAGCTATGGTACAATTAGGTATATATATATATATATATATATATATATCATTAGTCTATCCATTAAATATATTGAAAATGAAGCTGTAAATTATATATGACTTATTACTGTCTTCCAGGCCTTTCTGCAATTGTTTGGCAGTTTAGAAGGTCGCCATCAAATATTTTTAAAGTAATGAATTATTAGGTCAGATGTATATATATGTATATATCATAGATGAAGTGTATTACTTCATATAATAGGATACAATATACTGGTTATATATATATATATATAAGAAAAGGTATTACGCGAGATATTATATAAAAATATCGGTTATATAGGGTGTTAAATAAATGAGTGTGGTGCAATTTCAAAAGTGTAGTATATGTACGTGTACTATATGCGCATAAGTGCGTTATTGGAGAGAGTAGGGTATTAAAATATTATTGTTACAGGTTCCGACGAATATAGAAGGCGCTTGAGATGTGGTATACAGATAGTTCGTGACCTGTTGGTTAGCCAAAAACTGTGACAAAGAAAGGTGCGTGCCTGACGACCTTGTTTCTTTTCTTGATTCAGTTATCCATTAAGTGGAAATCTTTACGGCAATTAGATTTTGGAAGAAAAATTTCCTTCTTTATGCCTCGGAATAGCGGGATGTTACACATGGGACAAAGCGACATCGAAGCGTTGAGCGTTACGCTGATGATGTCGAGGACAACGAGTCGTCGGTCAAACGAGCGCGATTCGAAAATCATGCCACTGGTAGCGACGACGAAGATGTCGATTCCTCGTTGTCGAGAAATTGTCCCAGAGCGAACACATGGCGTAAAGCGACATCGAAGCGTAGCGGATAACGAGGACGACGAGACGTCGATCAAACGAGCGCGTTTCGAGCATCGCGCCATTAGTAGAGGCGACGACGATGACGATTCGTCGTCCTCGTCGTCGTCGTCGCGAGAAGAAATCACCCCGAATCGAACGCATGGAGTGAAGCGACCTCGAGACGTCGATCGTCACCACTCAGGTAACGAGGAGAACGAACCCAAGCGAGCGCGTTCTGACGAGGACCTGGTGGTTCAACGCACCGATCGTGTCGCGCATCCAATGACCAAATGCACGACAATGGCATCCAATACGGCGTCCAGTAGCGGACGCGGTAGTGGCTCGCATAATCGGACAAAACGCGCGCATCTCGACGACAGCGATACGCTAACAGTGACGTCCAATAACTTTAGCGGTGGTGACGACGCGATGGTGTCCGTTGCGCTGGAAAACGATGGTGCGATAGCCTCGACGGTGCTGAGCGACGATACCTCGGCGCGCGATATCGAGCAGCACCGAGACGACAGTCTCGATAACTCGGTGACGAGAACGCAAATTCGATGTCGATCTCTCTTGGAACGAGCTTTGCTCTCGAGCGAATTCGAGCGAGCTCGAGCGCGCAATAGCATGCGTTTTGAGGACCTACGTGCCCGATTGTACGGTTTGGCTAGCACGTTCGACGAGACGAACCGTCGAATCGTGTGCGATCTCGCGCGAAAACTTACAATCTATTACTTTACTCAATTGTACGAGATTTCGTTTCGTGCGTACTCCTTCTTCGATTCAGCGTCGCGCGTGGCCTGCGAGTACGTGCCGTGGTTGCTGAGCACGACGACTATCAAGGATGCCGGTTCTTCGCGTTCGGACACGGCGGCTTGGTTGGTCGATCGAGCGATCGAAGAATTTTGCAGAGTGCAATTTTATCGAATATACGAGTTCACACGTTGCTACGAGTTGCAGCGCGCTATAGTGCGCGAAACGTTCGATCGTGACGATTACGCGAATTACATATTGGCGTTGTCTCTGCGCGATTTGGAGAAACGCACTGAATTGCGCGAAATCGCGTTGGCTCGTTGGCCCCGAGTGAAATCAATCGCGCATTCGACAACACGAAGCTACGCCACTCTGTACGACGCTTGCGCCGTTGTGGCAAAAGTGTTGAGCTGCGTGAATCGTATCGAGGTGGCGGCACGCGCAATCGTCGTACCGCGAGAATAATGCGAGGACGCGCGAGATAATTGCGCGGAGGAGGAAACGTATCGTCTAATGTCCGTGGATCTCGAATTAGCGGTTCTATTGATCCGCGATAATCGTCGCGGGCACCTCGACGAATCGGTACCAATATGGCCAATCTGGAATCTCTCGTTGTCGCGTTACTCGGTGTCGCTGGCTCGAGCGCTCGTTGTCGACAGCACTACGGACGATCGTTCCGGAGGACCGTCATCCTCGACGATGGTTGGCGACGAGATCTGGACGACTCCAGATATTTGAACGCCAATGCGGCAATGATCGCAATATAATCGGCATCGCTCGGTACCAGAAAAGTTCATCGTCAATTATGCGCAAACATTCAATGCACGATGACGCGAAAGATGGAATGTATGGCTGTACTCCGAAAATAAATTTATATTGCGCTTCCACTTCGTGCAAGGCAGTCCACTCGGGCGGGTTTGCCATTTGAATGTACTCTATAGCGTGCGCGGCGTATGCTTCGAGCATGAGACGCATTATGCTCACGTACATGGCGTGCATTACCGACGAGGCGTCTCTCGTTGTTGTAATGGCTCGATGACTGTGGCTGCGATGACGATGACAATGGCAAGAGTGATACGTGTCATCGGTGTGGTGCGTCCTCTTCCTCTGTTGTATCGTTAACGAGTGTCGCAATTTGTTGCATATTTCGTGCCAATCGGCTATAGCGTGAACAAGTTCCATATCCTTAACAATTCCTCGCAATAATCTCTGGTGAAATAGGCCAACCTCAATATCGAAACTGCACACGTTGAACGAACATTTTTGGATTTCGCTCTGGAGCCACATGAATCGAAAGTGTTCCCGTTCAATCGTCGAGTCGCTCTCGAAGGGAAGCGATTTGCTCAGGAACACAATGATTCTTTACGCTGCGGGCGAGTGAGATCTCGTGCGCGCTCTCCAACGAATCGAGCGTTAGTCCGTTGAAATTCACCCCCCTTGTAGCGTCAATCAGACGTTGAAACGATCGGTCCGATACTTCCGCGCATGCTGGTATAATGACCGATTCCATATCGAATGGTGTTGTTTTTTTTCTTGTCGCTCAAAATCGTACTTGAATCGCGAACCAGACTACCGAACGACAGACCGGACAACGGTTCAAACATATGCCGCAATCTGCGCAAACCACCATGTGTCTGCACGGCAGGAATACTAGATCGCGAATAGTATCGCAGCATATTAGACACTCTGTTTTATAGGAGGAGCGATCCTGCACGTTGCCTCCTCGAACACCGCTGCTCGTGGGGGCTATCGTTCTCTCGACGGAACCCGATGAATCGGATATGCGATCGCACCGATACCACATACTCATATCACCAAGCGATTCGATCATCTCGAGACAATTCAATCGAACGGCTATCGCTTCGTCGGCATCGCAACGCTAGATCGAATCTATCGTTCTATCGATCAATTCGCGCAAACTGTCTACGTTCGTCATGGCTCTCAGGATATCGCGATACATTCCCTGTATTCGCGCATTGAACGAGACAAAGGTGCGTTTGTTTCGCGCGATCGCCGTGTCAATTTCGCGCAATCGTGTCATCGTGGAATTGCGCGCTGTACGTTCTTGCCGATTGTTCGTCCACTCGTTGAGATCTCGGAAATATCGATTGATTGATCGAATGTAGCAACAAGTGGTTGGGTGACAATCGGTACATGCGCAACCGTTGTTGCAACCACGCACATTGAAAATTCCAGAACAGATGCTCCTTTATGGGATCAAGTGTGGAAATGTACGATGTTTTGAAGCTTCTGCTGCGCGAAAGTCGATCATCGGTCCGCGCTGCGATTTCGCACAAGCCCCAACCACCCAAGCTCAAACGGCAATGGTAACAAACGATCAAATCGGTGCGATCGCGAATCGAGTAAAAGCCATTTTGCGCGAATATAACGCGACAATAGTGCGGAAATACGGACGCGTCTGCCCAATTGAACGAGGCCAAACGCTCTTCATAACGTATAAATCGCACCGCTAGAGATTCGGACATTTTTTCTCAATTGTTCAAAATTATTCGGACTGATGTTCGGTCATCGGTCGATGGATGCGACTGAGACATTGCGCAAAATTTTTTTTCACCTGAAACATAAATATCGCATTGTATCGGCGTTCGATATATATCGCACGATTTTCTTCTAATGCCCATTTCTTTGTCCTGAGAATACGGTTTAACATTTGACATGGCGTATTACGCAACAAAATAAAAAGCAATTGGTTTTTTTGTCGGTGGCCCGATAAAAACATTACTTACGCTCTGACTATTGCGAAGAAAGTCATTTAATTAACGCGATTGCGCAAACGCGAATATCTGTATCAATAATCAGGAGATATATGCGTAACACTCTCCCCGTGACAGCTAATCAATCACAGAAAGACGGGAAAAGCAAACATTTCATCGCTCATTTATCTCATTTTGTGCGAGATCATCAAACTCTCTGCGTCGAATTCGGTCAAGTTCGAGATTTTTTTCGTTCGCTCGATAACGCACAATGACCGAGTTTCGTTATCTCGAGCGGAGGCTAACGAGATATCTTATTGCGTATGTCTCTATCGTGCCCTGGTCGAATTAATTTGGCGCTGATGAGAAAAAAATGCAAATTATTGCGACAAGTGTTTACTGAAGCTGGCGCGTTTTGTCTCATCGAGCGACGACCCACTTGTAAGATAATGCTCCCCCCCCCGTTAGGTCCAAACTGTTTATCGTCGCACAATAGATGAATTGTTCTACTCGAGAGAAGAGAGGGGCGACATATCGCGTCCGATGGCGAATAAATGATAAACATATTTTCGCCCGAATGGCATAAAAAGAATGCTCGTTGTCAACGGAAATAGTGACCGTTGCGCATCCCGCTCGAAGCACGTTATCAATTCTCAGTCGACATGTGGAACCACGGACGTTAGTTGCTCAATTTGGATCTGCTCGCGAACGAACGCAACAATTTATTGTTAGAGTAGGTATTTTTTCCGTTCGATCAAAAGCAAAATGGCTTTCTTGTAAAAAAAATATATTTAATTTATTATTTTTTTTTCATAATTTGTTACAGATTAATAGCTACGAACGAGCACGCAAGATATGTACAGGGTAGATATCAATATCTATCGGCGCGTCTTATGGAACAATTGTCGCCGCGAACGCTCGAGTTTCAGGACAAAGCACATCGACATTACCCGAACAGAGACGGTCAGTTCGAATGTCTAAACAGATCACGCAAAGCTCGTCGCAAATGGTATGTCAAAAACGCCACTTCGTTGCCGTCTTCGCAGCGATATCTGCTTTGCCATCACCGGTACAATCGCTTCAATTAGTAACTGAAGAATCCGAATTGTCAAATCAACCATTGCCGATTCGTACACAATCTTCAACCATGGAACCATCGCAGCAGCGAACGCCGTCACCGTTGTCTTCGTTATTCCAACAGGCTCCTCGTACGCCGTCACCGCACTAATCGCAGCACACAGAGCAACAATCACCGTCGCGATTCGAGCCGTCGCAACGATCGGAGACGCCATCGCTCGAATGAGCACATTCACCGTTGCCAGAGCGATTGTGCCCATCGTCAATGCTCGAACGATCATGTTCACCGCTGCTCGACCAATCGCCCACATACGATCGATTGTCACCGATCGAGCGATCATGTTCACTGATGCTCGACCAATCGACAACATACGATCGATTGTCACCGATCGAGCGATCATATTCACCGCTGCTCGATCGCCGATCGCTAACACACGATCGATTATCACAAACTCAGCCAATAGACAATCGACCGCCAGCACAAATGTCACCGTCAGTGCCAAACGAGCAACACCGGTCACAGTTTGAACGATCATCGCCAACACCGTTATCGCGTGAATCTGAACAATCGCTAATCTCGTCCAGGTGTCCCGTCGTTAATGAATTGTCGCCGGTATCGAAGCAAGCTTCATTATTGTACAGTACAAATTATAATTTTCTAACCGAAGTTGGTGCTTCGGTTTGCGACATAACGGAACCAGAAGCGGAAAATTGGTACGAAATTATCCAGTCTGAATTACGCGCGCATTCTTTACCCTCGAGCAAGACGAGCGAGATTAAAGACACGATGGAAGAAATTTCAAACAATAGTTACGACACGACCATTTGCAACGAAATGATGGACGATTTAGCGCAATTGATTAATTTTCCCGATTTTTCGCAACAGTCGGCAAATCGTTTTGCTCAATCTGTCGGTGAAACAGCGAATGCCATCTCTAATATTCCGACAGTGTGCAATTTTACCAATCGTGACGAAGTCGATGATGATCGTTTTGTTGAGAGCGCGAACACTGATTTTGGCCATTTGGACGATCGATCGACCTCCACGTGGTGTCGAGTGTTGAACAACGGCGCGGTTGACTCAATCAATTCCACGGCATCAAAGGTATTGACACGAGCGGTTTTTAAAAATTGTCTGACGAACAATAATCATTGCGACGTTGCAACGACCATTTCAGCGTTAGCAAAATTACCAGCGGGAATTACAAAATGTCATTACGAACAAGGAGTGCTCTATTTCGTACACGGTGCGCGAAAAATAAAAGCCCCGTTGCCGATCAGACGGGCAATGTATGCTGAATTCGAGTCGTTGCACGGCACATTCGAATGGACCGTGATATTCGGTGACGCGAACGACGTGGCTTTACTAGAGTACGACAGTTGCTTTTGCACGCAGTCTATCGCGAACAAAATCACCGCCGCTTTCGCCACAGTATACACCGTGCGCACTTGGATGCCCGTGTCGCGCGTTGACCATCACATTAATGATTGCGTATTAATGTTACGCGAGAAGTGTTTGTGCATCGTTCCATCAATATTTCGAAATGTAAAAATGGGCATTGCCCATTGCAACGATTGGATGAACATCACGTGGCGATCGGACTTGTTGCTAAAAGAGGCAGACGTTGGATCAATTGCGATAATACCGTTGTTATAGACGATGCGATATTGTCAAACAGCAATCTGATCGGTTTGATCGAACGAGTTTCCGAGACGACGGAAAAAATGACCGTATTGCAGCAAAATAATGTACCGATATATTGCGCCGTTGTACATTTTACCGATGTTTCGTATAACGAGACGTCCCGTTCGGTCTACATGTGCGATTTGAGCGCTACGGATATTGTACAAAAAACGAGATGTTTAATTTTGAGAATATTGTGCAATAATAAACACTATGTACATATTGATTGATGTTCTTTTATTTTTAGTACTATATTACATTTGGTCCAAAGGTGAGTAACGCTTTAACGGACTGTAGCAACGCTCGAATGTAATTATTGAAATATTCATCATCATCAGTTGCGTTTACATTATTGCTCATGTTCGATAATTTCTCCAGAACCACTTATAAAGCGTGCAACAGAGTGAAACAAACGTACGATTGACGTTTCTCGCGTGGTGGTCGAGTTGTGTTAGCCGGAAAAATGATCGCGTGCTGAATAGATATACGATAGTAGAGCGCGATTGGTATGAGCGCGAATAGCGTTTCGCGCAAATCGCATAGCGACATTGGAAAAACGCGCTATGCGACGCAATAAGCGCAAATCATGCATTATGTTCGAAGGGATAATCGCGCGGAGATCTCAGTTCGAATCGGACCATCGTCGAAAGTCTGAGTCTTTACGGTCGATCCTTCAGAACGAACGAGCGGCGAGCGTCAACGTCATTGCTTGTTGAGCGTAAGCGCATAAGGCAATTGTCAATATGGACTAGACGCTCCTCCGTCGAGCGATATAGCGCGTCGCGGTCGAAAACGTCGTCGATGGCTCGTAGAGCCGAGAACGTGCCAATCGAGCTGAACGTACGCGTTTTGACGATGTGATGTTTGATCACGTGTGGCGAAACGACCCACACAACGGATGACGAGGAGGATACGACGACGAGGGTTGATCGAGCGCGACTCGATAACGAGCCACCAGTAGAGCGACGAGATGTCGATTCGTCCGAAAAATTGTTCCTACCCGAAAGCATGGGACAAAGCGACATCGAAGCGTTGAGCGTTACGCTGATGATGTCGAGGACAACGAGTCGTCGGTCAAACGAGCGCGATTCGAAAATCATGCCACTGGTAGCGACGACGAAGATGTCGATTCCTCGTTGTCGAGAATTGTCCCAGAGCGAACACATGGCGTAAAGCGACATCGAAGCGTAGCGATAACGAGGACGACGAGACGCGATCAAACGAGCGCGTTTCGAGCATCGCGCCATTAGTGAAGGCGACGACGATGACGATTCGTCGTCCTCGTCGTCGTCGTCGCGAGAAGAAATCACCCGAATCGAACGCATGGAGTGAGCGACCTCGAGACGTCGATCGTCACCACTCAGGTAACGAGGAAACGAACCCAGCGAGCGCGTTCTGACGGGACTGGTGGTTCACGCACCGATCGTGTCGCGCATCCAATGACCAATGCACGACAATGGCATCAATAGGCGTCCAGTAGCGGAGCGGTAGTGGCTCGCATAATCGGACAAAACGCGCGCATCTCGACGCAAGGATACGCTAACAGTGAAGTCCAATAACTTTAGCGGTGTGTGACGACGCGATGGGTCCGTTGCGGTGGAAAACGATGGTGCGATAGCCTCGACGGTGCTGGCGACGATACCTCGGCGCGCGATATCGAGCAGCACGAGACGACAGTCTCGATACTCGGTGACGAGAACGCAAATTCGATGTCGATCTTCTCTTGGAACGAGCTTTGCTCTCGAGCGAATTCGAGCGAGCTGAGCGCGCAATAGCATGCGTTTTGAGGACCTACGTGCCGGATTGTACGGTTTGGCTAGCACGTTCGACGAGACGAACCGTCGAATCGTGTGCGATCTCGCGCGAAAACTTACAATCTATTACTTTACCTCAATTGTACGAGATTTCGTTTCGTGGTACTCTTCTTCGATTCAGCGTCGCGCGTGGCCTGCGAGTACGTGCCGTGGTTGCTGAGCACGACGTTATCAAGGATGCCGGTTTTCGCGTTCGGACACGGCGCTTGGTTGGTCGATCGAGCGATCGAAGAATTTGCAGAGTGCAATTTTATCGAATATACGAGTTCACACGTTGCTACGAGTTGCAGCGCGCTATAGTGCGCGAAACGTTCGATCGTGACGATTACGCGAATTACATATTGGCGTTGTCTCTGCGCGATTTGGAGAAACGCCTGAATTGCGCGAAATCGCGTTGGCTCGTTGGCCCCGAGTGAAATCAATCGCGCATTCGACAACACGAAGCTACGCCACTCTACGTGCGCTGCGCCGTTGTGGCAAAAGTGTTGAGCTGCGTGAATCGTATCGAGGTGGCGGCACGCGCATCGTCGTACCGCGAGAATAATGCGAGGACGCGCGAGATAATTGCGCGGAGGAGGAAACGTATCGTCTAATGTCCGTGGATCTCGAATTAGCGGTTCTATTGATCCGCGTAATCGTCGCGGGCACTCGACAGATACGTACAAATGGCCAATCTGGAATCTCTCGTTGTCGCGTTACTCGGTGCGCTGGCTCGGCGCTCGTTGTCGACAGACTACGGACGATCGTTCCGGAGGACCGTCATCCTCGACGATGGTTGGCGACGAGATCTGGACGACTCCAGATATTTGAAGCCAATGCGGCAATGACGGCAATATAATCGGCATCGCTTCGGTACCAGAAAAGTTCATCGCAATTATGCGCAAACATTCAATGCACGATACGCGAAAGATGATGTATGGCTGTACTCCGAAAATAAATTTTATATTGCGTTCACTGTCTGCAAGGCAGTCCACTCGGGCGGGTTTGCCATTTGAATGTACTCTATAGCGTGCGCGGCGTATGCTTCGAGCATGAGACGCATTATGCTCACGTACATGGCGTGCATTACGACGAGGCGTCTCTCGTTGTTGTAATGGCTCGATGACTGTGGTGCGATGACGATGACAATGGAAGAGTGATACGTGTCATCGGTGTGGGTGCGTCTCTTCTCTGTTGTATGTTAACGAGTGTCGCAATTTGTTTGCATATTTCGTGCCATCGCTATAGGTGAACAAGTTCCTATCCTTAACAATTCCTCGCAAAATCTCTGGTGAAAATAGGCAACCTCAATACCGAAACTGCACACGTTGAACGAACATTTTTGGATTTCGCTCTGGAGCCATGATCGAAAAGTGTTTCCCGTTCATCGTCGAGTCGTCCTCGAAGGGAAGCGATTTGCTCAGGAACACAATGATTTCTTTACGCTGCGGGCGAGTTGAGATCTCGTGCGCGCTCTCCAACGAATCGGAGCGTTAGTCCGTTGGAAATTCACCCCCTTGTAGGTCAATCAGACGTTGAAACGATCGGTCGATACTTCCGCGCATGCTGTATAATGACCGATTCCATATCGAATGGTGTTTTTTTTTTTCTTGTCGTCAAATCGTATTGAATCGCGACCAGACTACCGAACGACAGACCGGACACCGGTTCAAACTATGCCGAGCATCTGCGCAAACCACCATGGTCTGCACGGCAGAATACTAGATCGCGAATAGTTCGCAGCATATTAGACACTCTGTTTTATAGGAGGAGCGATCCTGCACGTTGCCTCTCTGAACACCGTGCTCGTGGGGGCTATCGCTTCTCGACGGACCCGATGAATCGGATATGCGATCGCACCGATACCACATACTCATATCACAAGCGATTCGATAATCTCGAGAAATTCAATCGAACGGCTATCGCTTCGGTCGGCATGCACGCTAGCTCGAATTATCGTTCTATCGATCAATTCGCGCAACTGTCTAGTTCGTCATGGTTCTCAGGATATCGCGATACATTCCCTGTATTCGCGCAATTGAACGAGACAAAGGTGCGTTTGTTTCCGGCGATCGCCGTGTCAATTTCGCGCAATCGTGTCATGGTGGAATTGCGGCGCTGTATTCTTGCCGATGTTCGTCACTCGTTGAGATCTCGGAAATATCGATTGATTGATCGAAATGTAGCAACAAGTGTGGTGACATCGTACATGCGCAACCGTTGTGCCAACCACGCACATTGAAAATCAGAAAGATGCTCCTTTATGGATCAAGTGATGGAAATGTACGATGTTTTGAGCTTCTGCTGCGCGAAGTCGATCATGGTCCGCGCTGCGATTTCGCACAACCCAACCACCAAGCTAACAACGGCAATGGTAACAAACGATCAAATCGGTGCGATCGCGAATCGAGTAAGCATTTTGCGCGAATATAACGCGACATAGTGCGAAATACGGACGCGTCTGCCAATTGAACGAGCCAACGCTCTTCATAACGTATAAATCGCACCGCTAGAGATTCGGACATTTTTTCTCAATTGTTCAAAATATTCGGACTGTGTTCGTCATCGGTCGATGGATGCGACTGAGACATTGCGCAAAATTTTTTTTCACCTGAACATAAATATCGCATTGTATCGGCGTTCGATATATATCGCACGATTTTCTTCTAATGCCCATTTCTTTGTCCTGAGAATAGGTCATTGACATGGCGTATTACGCAACAAAATAAAAAGCATTGGTTTTTTGTCGGTGGCCCGATAAAAACATTACTACGCTCTGACTATGCGAAGAAAGTCATTTAATTAAGCGATGCGCACGCGATATCTGTATCAATAATCAGGAATATATGCGTAACACTCTCCCGTGACAGCTAATCAATCACAGAAGCCGGGAAAGCAAACATTTCATCGCTATTTATCTCATTTTGTGCGAGATCATCAAACTCTCTGCGTACGAATCGGTCAAGGTTCGAGATTTTTTCGTTCGTCGATAACACAATGACCGAGTTTCGTTATCTCGAGCGGAGGCTAGAGAGATTTCTTATTGCGTATCTCTATCGTGCCCTGGTCGAATTAATTTGGCGCTGATGAGAAAAATGCAAAATTATTGCGACAAGTTTTACTGAAGCTGGCGCGTTTTGTCTATCGAGCGACGCCACTTGTAAGATAATGCCTCCCCCCCCGTTAGGTCCAAACTGTTTATCGTCGCACAATAGATGAATTGTTCTAACTCGAGAGAGCAGAAGGCGACATATCGCGTCCATGGCGAAAAATGATAACATATTTTCGCCCGAATGGCATAAAAAGAAGTGCTCGTTGTCAACGGAAATAGTGACCGTTGCCGCATCCGCTTCGAAGCACGTTATCAAATTCTCAGTCGATTGAGCAGATTACGCGACACTTTCACACACACACAGCAACGATACATTGAAGAGCGTAACGACGTCGCGCGGCCGGTACTATGTATAGTACGTAGCACGGAGCAGTCAGATGTACAATAGGACCAGAACGCTACTGCTCCGTACTACGTACGGGGGGACGTTACTGCTGTACAATTGCTCGAATCGCGCGATCGCTCCGCGACTCGAGCGCTTCGGAATGGAACGAACGCGCGAGAGCGTGCGATCGTGCAATTGTCAAGCGCCACAATGCACAATGTGCATTTGCGCAGTGTGGTGTGTCGGTGCGTGGTGCTATTTTGAATAGATTTGAAAGGTGCTGGAATAATAATAAAAACGTCAAATGAGCAATAACTACGTATATTTAAATTGATAAAGTCATCTATCTCTAGCCACGATTCTAACAAAGGTTCGGAATAAATTTTTATACATTGTAAATAAATCGTTTAAATTAAAATATCATTAGCATCTTCGTCTTCTCGCCAAACGTCTCGGTGCAAGTGATCCGCTTGTGGCGTCGTTCTTGTTGCTTTTGGGTATCTTTTTTCTATGTTACGTATCCGGGCAATCTAATCATGTGTAGGTTTGAATCACATTGGCACCCAGGCACTAACATGACAAAAAATAAATACAGTTCAAATATGTGATAAATGGTCATTGTATATAAATAACGATAATACTACTCACCATACGGCTGGAACAATTGCGCACTCGCGCATATATTTTCTTCCGTGACTGATTTTTAACTTGGTCGAATGGTCCGGTCGTCGCAGAGCTCGCTTGCGTTGACGTCCGTCAATGCTAAAATAACCATTGACTTTGGATGGTGGGACCATCGAATGCTCACTGGTGGTATAACACAAACACTGAAAAAAAACGAATCTTTGAGACTCGCGAGTGAATTTGCGATTAAGCGAATAAAAATGTAACTTACGATCTTTGCAAACTGTTCATCATCGTACATCCACTCGTAATCGTCAGGTACGTGGGTATCCAATTCCTGATCGTAACGCCACGAATGGATAACCGTGCGGTCTTCGATTGCGCTCATGCTGCTTGCTTGCTCGTTCAATGTGTCTTGATGGTCTGATGCCGGTCGATGTAGCGCACGCTCGTTATATACCCTCTTGCTAGAGTGTTGTTCTCATTCTCTTATCGAGTTACTACTCGAAAGATAAGATATCTGAGAAAAAACATATAGCTGCGCGTACGTAGATAGTGACTGCTCATTGGAATCATTATCTAACTTGATCAATAGCGGAACAATGATCCCGTCACTAGGACAATGGTGCTTCCGAACGGCGCATATGTACAATCACAATTTGTACACTGTCTCGCGTTCGATGACAATTGCTCGATGTGGTCGAGGGCAATTCCCGGTGACCGCGAAACGCGCAAACATTTGCGACGTTGCGCGAGAAGAACAATCAATTCGGAACGTTATGCTCGCACGGTCAGACAGCCGTGCGATTCGACGGTTGTAATTTTTACTACACACGAATCGCGGAGCGGCGACCTGTGCGAATGCCAATTCGCGCATTTGGCGAATGAACGCGCTGATCTTGCGCAATGGTGACCCACCCCTCACATACCGACCTCTTTGAAGCACCCTAGATCATGCGACGATCGCGTTCTCAATGGAAATCGACAATTGGCCGTTACATTGCGCGATTGGTTCGTCTCTCATCACGATTGTCAGTGCAGGATGACAGTATTGTCGGTTCCTTCTCCTCCTCCTCCGATATCGGCAATATCAGTCGTCGTTTATTGAACGCCATGTGTCTCGACGCTGTGACGTATTCCGTGTCACCAGAATGCAATCGCACCATCGCCGAGATAGTGGAGCGTAACGCGCAAACACGCGACGAATTTTCAGGCATCGTGAGCAAATTTAATTTGCACGACGGCGTTGGCGCGGTCACGTCGCGCGATGATCTACCGGAGACATTGCGCGGTCCGAACGGTCACGTAGTCGAGCGACGGGTGACATCGACTACGGTGCGCTAAGCGACGAACACGACCGTTCGTATGGGTGCTCCGACGAGCGGCAACGAGGAGCATCGTCGTGACAAGATCACCGCGTTGGATTCAACAACGAGCAATCACGACGCGACGAGCACTGAACAAGTGATCATGTCGCAAAACGATCGTCATCCTCGCAACAGCGACTCGACCGACGTGGCGTTGGCCGCTATAGCGTGGAATATGGATCGTAATTTGGCGGTTGTCGGGAAGGACGATAATAGTCGTCCGAAGTCATATGGCGCGCTCGAACGAAAAGAGTACGAAGAGCGTGCGACTGAACAAATCGATCGAGATGTTGACGAATGCGCGGATCACGAGGCCCAGAGTACCCAGGCCGAACATTCGACCACCGAGCGAAGCCGGCAACTCGATATCGAGGATATGGTGCATAATCGCGCACGTACAATGGACTCGAGTCACAAATCTGTCCGTTCTACGAACATTGCGGATCGTAGCGCGAGTGAACAAACGTACGATGTGACTTCTCGCGTGGTGGTCGAAAGTTTGTTAGCCGGAGAAAATGATCGCGTGCTGATAGATACTACGATACGTAGAAGCGGCGATTGGTATGCGCGCAATAGCGTTTCGCGCAAATCGCATAGCGACATTGGAAAACGCGCTAGCGACGCAAATCAGCGCAAATCAGTCATCAATGTTCGTAGGGATAATTCGCGCGAGGAATCTCAGTTCGAATCGGACCATCGGTCCGAAAGTCTCGAGTCTTTACGGTCGATCCTTCAGAACGAACGAAGCGGCGACGCTCAAACGTCATTGCTGTTGACGCGTCAAGCGCAATAAGCAATTGTCAATATGGACATAGACGCTCCTCCGTCGAGCGATATCGCGCGTCGCGGTCGAAAACGTTCGTCGGATCGGCTCGAAGCCGAGAACGTGCCAATCGAGCTGAAACGTACGCGTTTTGACGATGTGATGTTTGATCACGGTGGCCGAAAACGACGCCACGACAACCGGGATGACGAGGAGGAGTACGACGACGAGTCGTTGATCGAGCGCGACTCGATAATCGAGCCACCAGTAGAGGCGACGAAGATGTCGATTCGTCGCGAAAAATTGTTCCTACCCGAAAGCATGGGACAAAGCGACATCGAAGCGTTGAGCGTTACGCTGATGATGTCGAGGACAACGAGTCGTCGGTCAAACGAGCGCGATTCGAAAATCATGCCACTGGTAGCGACGACGAAGATGTCGATTCCTCGTTGTCGAGAAATTGTCCCAGAGCGAACACATGGCGTAAAGCGACATCGAAGCGTAGCGGATAACGAGGACGACGAGACGTCGATCAAACGAGCGCGTTTCGAGCATCGCGCCATTAGTAGAGGCGACGACGATGACGATTCGTCGTCCTCGTCGTCGTCGTCGCGAGAAGAAATCACCCCGAATCGAACGCATGGAGTGAAGCGACCTCGAGACGTCGATCGTCACCACTCAGGTAACGAGGAGAACGAACCCAAGCGAGCGCGTTCTGACGAGGACCTGGTGGTTCAACGCACCGATCGTGTCGCGCATCCAATGACCAAATGCACGACAATGGCATCCAATACGGCGTCCAGTAGCGGACGCGGTAGTGGCTCGCATAATCGGACAAAACGCGCGCATCTCGACGACAGCGATACGCTAACAGTGACGTCCAATAACTTTAGCGGTGGTGACGACGCGATGGTGTCCGTTGCGCTGGAAAACGATGGTGCGATAGCCTCGACGGTGCTGAGCGACGATACCTCGGCGCGCGATATCGAGCAGCACCGAGACGACAGTCTCGATACTCGGTGACGAGAACGCAAATTCGATGTCGATCTCTCTTGGAACGAGCTTTGCTCTCGAGCGAATTCGAGCGAGCTCGAGCGCGCAATAGCATGCGTTTTGAGGACCTACGTGCCCGATTGTACGGTTTGGCTAGCACGTTCGACGAGACGAACCGTCGAATCGTGTGCGATCTCGCGAGAAAACTTACAATCTATTACTTTACTCAATTGTACGAGATTTCGTTTCGTGCGTACTCCTTCTTCGATTCAGCGTCGCGCGTGGCCTGCGAGTACGTGCCGTGGTTGCTGAGCACGACGACTATCAAGGATGCCGTTCTTCGCGTTCGGACACGGCGGCTTGGTTGGTCGATCGAGCGATCGAAGAATTTTGCAGAGTGCAATTTTATCGAATATACGAGTTCACACGTTGCTACGAGTTGCAGCGCGCTATAGTGCGCGAAACGTTCGATCGTGACGATTACGCGAATTACATATTGGCGTTGTCTCTGCGCGATTTGGAGAAACGCACTGAATTGCGCGAAATCGCGTTGGCTCGTTGGCCCGAGTGAAATCAATCGCGCATTCGACAACACGAAGCTACGCCACTCTGTACGACGCTTGCGCCGTTGTGGCAAAAGTGTTGAGCTGCGTGAATCGTATCGAGGTGGCGGCACGCGCAATCGTCGTACCGCGAGAATAATGCGAGGACGCGCGAGATAATTGCGCGGAGGAGGAAACGTATCGTCTAATGTCCGTGGATCTCGAATTAGCGGTTCTATTGATCCGCGATAATCGTCGCGGGCACCTCGACGAATCGGTACCAATATGGCCAATCTGGAATCTCTCGTTGTCGCGTTACTCGGTGTCGCTGGCTCGAGCGCTCGTTGTCGACAGCACTACGGACGATCGTTCCGGAGGACCGTCATCCTCGACGATGGTTGGCGACGAGATCTGGACGACTCCAGATATTTGAACGCCAATGCGGCAATGATCGCAATATAATCGGCATCGCTCGGTACCAGAAAAGTTCATCGTCAATTATGCGCAAACATTCAATGCACGATGACGCGAAAGATGGAATGTATGGCTGTACTCCGAAAATAAATTTATATTGCGCTTCCACTTCGTGCAAGGCAGTCCACTCGGGCGGGTTTGCCATTTGAATGTACTCTATAGCGTGCGCGGCGTATGCTTCGAGCATGAGACGCATTATGCTCACGTACATGGCGTGCATTACCGACGAGGCGTCTCTCGTTGTTGTAATGGCTCGATGACTGTGGCTGCGATGACGATGACAATGGCAAGAGTGATACGTGTCATCGGTGTGGTGCGTCCTCTTCCTCTGTTGTATCGTTAACGAGTGTCGCAATTTGTTGCATATTTCGTGCCAATCGGCTATAGCGTGAACAAGTTCCATATCCTTAACAATTCCTCGCAATAATCTCTGGTGAAATAGGCCAACCTCAATATCGAAACTGCACACGTTGAACGAACATTTTTGGATTTCGCTCTGGAGCCACATGAATCGAAAGTGTTCCCGTTCAATCGTCGAGTCGCTCTCGAAGGGAAGCGATTTGCTCAGGAACACAATGATTCTTTACGCTGCGGGCGAGTGAGATCTCGTGCGCGCTCTCCAACGAATCGAGCGTTAGTCCGTTGAAATTCACCCCCCTTGTAGCGTCAATCAGACGTTGAAACGATCGGTCCGATACTTCCGCGCATGCTGGTATAATGACCGATTCCATATCGAATGGTGTTGTTTTTTTTCTTGTCGCTCAAAATCGTACTTGAATCGCGAACCAGACTACCGAACGACAGACCGGACAACGGTTCAAACATATGCCGCAATCTGCGCAAACCACCATGTGTCTGCACGGCAGGAATACTAGATCGCGAATAGTATCGCAGCATATTAGACACTCTGTTTTATAGGAGGAGCGATCCTGCACGTTGCCTCCTCGAACACCGCTGCTCGTGGGGGCTATCGTTCTCTCGACGGAACCCGATGAATGGATATGCGATCGCACCGATACCACATACTCATATCACCAAGCGATTCGATCATCTCGAGACAATTCAATCGAACGACTATCGCTTCGTCGGCATCGCAACGCTAGATCGAATCTATCGTTCTATCGATCAATTCGCGCAAACTGTCTACGTTCGTCATGGCTCTCAGGATATCGCGATACATTCCCTGTATTCGCGCATTGAACGAGACAAAGGTGCGTTTGTTTCGCGCGATCCCGTGTCAATTTCGCGCAATCGTGTCATCGTGGAATTGCGCGCTGTACGTTCTTGCCGATTGTTCGTCCACTCGTTGAGATCTCGGAAATATCGATTGATTGATCGAATGTAGCAACAAGTGGTGGGTGACAATCGGTACATGCGCAACCGTTGTTGCAACCACGCACATTGAAAATTCCAGAACAGATGCTCCTTTATGGGATCAAGTGTGGAAATGTACGATGTTTTGAAGCTTCTGCTGCCGATCGATCATCGGTCCGCGCTGCGATTTCGCACAAGCCCCAACCACCCAAGCTCAAACGGCAATGGTAACAAACGATCAAATCGGTGCGATCGCGAATCGAGTAAAAGCCATTTTGCGCGAATATAACGCGACAATAGTGCGGAAATACGGACGCGTCTGCCCAATTGAACGAGGCCAAACGCTCTTCATAACGTATAAATCGCACCGCTAGAGATTCGGACATTTTTTCTCAATTGTTCAAAATTATTCGGACTGATGTTCGGTCATCGGTCGATGGATGCGACTGAGACATTGCGCAAAATTTTTTTTCACCTGAAACATAAATATCGCATTGTATCGGCGTTCGATATATATCGCACGATTTTCTTCTAATGCCCATTTCTTGTCCTGAGAATACGGTTTAACATTTGACATGGCGTATTACGCAACAAAATAAAAAGCAATTGGTTTTTTTGTCGGTGGCCCGATAAAAACATTACTTACGCTCTGACTATTGCGAAGAAAGTCATTTAATTAACGCGATTGCGCAACGCGAATATCTGTATCAATAATCAGGAGATATATGCGTAACACTCTCCCCGTGACAGCTAATCAATCACAGAAAGACGGGAAAAGCAAACATTTCATCGCTCATTTATCTCATTTTGTGCGAGATCATCAAACTCTCTGCGTACGAATTCGGTCAAGGTTCGAGATTTTTTTCGTTCGCTCGATAACGCACAATGACCGAGTTTCGTTATCTCGAGCGGAGGCTAACGAGATATCTTATTGCGTATGTCTCTATCGTGCCCTGGTCGAATTAATTTGGCGCTGATGAGAAAAAAATGCAAATTATTGCGACAAGTGTTTACTGAAGCTGGCGCGTTTTGTCTCATCGAGCGACGACCCACTTGTAAGATAATGCTCCCCCCCCCGTTAGGTCCAAACTGTTTATCGTCGCACAATAGATGAATTGTGTACTCGAGAGAAGAGAGGGGCGACATATCGCGTCCGATGGCGAATAAATGATAAACATATTTTCGCCCGAATGGCATAAAAAGAATGCTCGTTGTCAACGGAAATAGTGACCGTTGCGCATCCGCTCGAAGCACGTTATCAAATTCTCAGTCGACATGTGGAACCACGGACGTTAGTTGCTCAATTTGGATCTGCTCGCGAACGAACGCAACAATTTATTGTTAGAGTAGGTATTTTTTCCGTTCGATCAAAAGCAAAATGGCTTTCTTGTAAAAAAAATATATTTAATTTATTATTTTTTTTTCATAATTTGTTACAGATTAATAGCTACGAACGAGCACGCAAGATATGTACAGGGTAGATATCAATATCTATCGGCGCGTCTTATGGAACAATTGTCGTCCGCGAACGCTCGAGTTTCAGGACAAAGCACATCGACATTACCCGAACAGAGACGGTCAGTTCGAATGTCTAAACAGATCACGCAAAGCTCGTCGCAAATGGTATGTCAAAAACGCCACTTCGTTGCCGTCTTCGCAGCGATATCTGCTTTGCCATCACCGGTACAATCGCTTCAATTAGTAACTGAAGAATCCGAATTGTCAAATCAACCATTGCCGATTCGTACACAATCTTCAACCATGGAACCATCGCAGCAGCGAACGCCGTCACCGTTGTCTTCGTTATTCCAACAGGCTCCTCGTACGCCGTCACCGCACTAATCGCAGCACACAGAGCAACAATCACCGTCGCGATTCGAGCCGTCGCAACGATCGGAGACGCCATCGCTCGAATGAGCACATTCACCGTTGCCAGAGCGATTGTGCCCATCGTCAATGCTCGAACGATCATGTTCACCGCTGCTCGACCAATCGCCCACATACGATCGATTGTCACCGATCGAGCGATCATGTTCACTGATGCTCGACCAATCGACAACATACGATCGATTGTCACCGATCGAGCGATCATATTCACCGCTGCTCGATCGCCGATCGCTAACACACGATCGATTATCACAAACTCAGCCAATAGACAATCGACCGCCAGCACAAATGTCACCGTCAGTGCCAAACGAGCAACACCGGTCACAGTTTGAACGATCATCGCCAACACCGTTATCGCGTGAATCTGAACAATCGCTAATCTCGTCCAGGTGTCCCGTCGTTAATGAATTGTCGCCGGTATCGAAGCAAGCTTCATTATTGTACAGTACAAATTATAATTTTCTAACCGAAGTTGGTGCTTCGGTTTGCGACATAACGGAACCAGAAGCGGAAAATTGGTACGAAATTATCCAGTCTGAATTACGCGCGCATTCTTTACCCTCGAGCAAGACGAGCGAGATTAAAGACACGATGGAAGAAATTTCAAACAATAGTTACGACACGACCATTTGCAACGAAATGATGGACGATTTAGCGCAATTGATTAATTTTCCCGATTTTTCGCAACAGTCGGCAAATCGTTTTGCTCAATCTGTCGGTGAAACAGCGAATGCCATCTCTAATATTCCGACAGTGTGCAATTTTACCAATCGTGACGAAGTCGATGATGATCGTTTTGTTGAGAGCGCGAACACTGATTTTGGCCATTTGGACGATCGATCGACCTCCACGTGGTGTCGAGTGTTGAACAACGGCGCGGTTGACTCAATCAATTCCACGGCATCAAAGGTATTGACACGAGCGGTTTTTAAAAATTGTCTGACGAACAATAATCATTGCGACGTTGCAACGACCATTTCAGCGTTAGCAAAATTACCAGCGGGAATTACAAAATGTCATTACGAACAAGGAGTGCTCTATTTCGTACACGGTGCGCGAAAAATAAAAGCCCCGTTGCCGATCAGACGGGCAATGTATGCTGAATTCGAGTCGTTGCACGGCACATTCGAATGGACCGTGATATTCGGTGACGCGAACGACGTGGCTTTACTAGAGTACGACAGTTGCTTTTGCACGCAGTCTATCGCGAACAAAATCACCGCCGCTTTCGCCACAGTATACACCGTGCGCACTTGGATGCCCGTGTCGCGCGTTGACCATCACATTAATGATTGCGTATTAATGTTACGCGAGAAGTGTTTGTGCATCGTTCCATCAATATTTCGAAATGTAAAAATGGGCATTGCCCATTGCAACGATTGGATGAACATCACGTGGCGATCGGACTTGTTGCTAAAAGAGGCAGACGTTGGATCAATTGCGATAATACCGTTGTTATAGACGATGCGATATTGTCAAACAGCAATCTGATCGGTTTGATCGAACGAGTTTCCGAGACGACGGAAAAAATGACCGTATTGCAGCAAAATAATGTACCGATATATTGCGTCGTTGTACATTTTACCGATGTTTCGTATAACGAGACGTCCCGTTCGGTCTACATGTGCGATTTGAGCGCTACGGATATTGTACAAAAAACGAGATGTTTTAATTTTGAGAATATTGTGCAATAATAAACACTATGTACATATTGATTGATGTTCTTTTATTTTTAGTACTATATTACATTTGGTCCAAAGGTGAGTAACGCTTTAACGGACTGTAGCAACGCTCGAATGTAATTATTGAAATATTCATCATCATCAGTTGCGTTTACATTATTGCTCATGTTCGATAATTTCTCCAGAACCACTTATAAAGCGTGCAAATCTCTGCGAATTGTCACATCCAGACCGGCAATTTGTCTCGTCGATCTGGTGGTCATGGGTGATACGTTGATCGCATCGTCCCACAATGCGTAACACTTTTAGTCAATGTTATCGTACGCCAGTGCCTCGAGATCGCTTCGAATGAAAAACACTGATGATATCGCCAAGCCGCACAACACAGCGATCGTAATACCAGCTGCGGTGTATGCGATGATTCGTCTGGAGCATCGAAGCCGCTTGCGCAAAACGGTAAGTGGTGGTTCATTGTCTACATTCTCGTAATCGGACGATACGTTCCTAGGGTCGTCGGTATCACGACGCACATTCGCATACTCGTTCGTCCCCAGCGCATTGTCGTATCTACGCATCATCATCATCATCGTTGTCGGTCTGTAGATCGATTGCTCATGCTGATGTTTCCATTTTGATGGCATGTCGTTTGTACTACGCGTGTCGGTCGGTGGTTTGTCAATATCACCACGAGCGTTGATATCGTTCATTCTTACACGCAACGGCAAAGCGTTTCGACTGCGACGGTGAAAATCGTGCCTATATATAAATTTGGCACCCGTTACACCGGCCACCGACATATTTAACAAAAGCATATTGGCGAAATTAAGTCGAAACGGTGCGCTTGCCTATTAGTCGTCGAACCGATCGTTAAATTCATACGTGCGGCAGCAACATGTCGTCATTCCCACAATAGTGGGAATTTTAATTGACTAATAAATGACATTTAACACGCTTCCACCATTGTACAAAATATGCAACGTGGAGGGGGTAAAATGTATATAACGAGGCGTTCCATCGCGCGGCCGGTACTATTGTACAGTACGTAGTACGGAGAAGTCAGAGGTACAATAGGACCAGGAACGCTACTGCTCCGTACTACGTATGGGGGGGACGTTACTACTGTACAATTGCTCGAACCCCGCGATTGTCGCGCGCTCACGGCTCGCGGCTGGCTGCTCGCTACTCGCTCGTCGAGCGTCGAACGCGCGTCGAACGCACGTCGAACGAAATGTACGTCTTATCTTATTTCTCATTTTTTTTTGGTTTCAGGCGGCCCATCTGCGTGGACTTTGCATCATTCTATCCCTCGATCGGCTGTCAATACGAATTATCCATGGAAACGGTGTATGTGGTAACATGCTTACATTTGTTGGCATTGAACAATCGCGATACCGCATTTTTGGACGACGGCATACAGACCGGGTTGATTCGTTGTTTCGATTACGAGCCTGTCGAGTCGAAATCGCGCAAAACTATCGATCGTTTGACGACTTCAGCTTCGATCGAGACTAATTGCGCGCTCGACGATATGTCAAATTACATTATTCGCGGAAGAAACTCATTGGCTTCGGCGGTATTGCGTAGCCACGGTGGCTGGTACGAAGGTGTCGAATTTTTCAATGTGCGCGAAATGATCGATTCGAGTCAAGATGTCTCAAAACGCAGAATTCTCGTAGTTTGTCGCAGCGCGACGATAAATCGCGACCGTCCGATCATTTGTTCCCTCTGGACATATTATTTGCGTATGCGCCAACGATACAAGCGAATGGTGCGCGAGACTAGCGATGTGTTCCAACGTCGCGTTTTCGCGTGCAAAGAGAAAATGTTCAAAGTTGTCGCCAATTCAATGTACGGTTATCTGAATTATCGACATAGCGTGGTGTACTCGCCGCAAGTGGCTGCTGCGGTAACACTGTTATCGCGTAAAACGTTTCACGAGACTACGTAGATCTGTGAAGTGGCGTCACCGGCGATAGTTACGTCTCGAGTGAACGCCACTGTCAAAATTGCTCGCGCTATTGTGTCCGAGGAGACTGAAATCGGTCGGAACGCGGCAGATATCCGTTGTAACGTTGTCTATCGTGATACCGATGGGTGATATTGTGCCTATCTAGATCGAAAAATCGTCATGCGGAAATGTCGATTGGAACCAGTGACGATTCGCAAAATTTTTGTGCCATATCCGCGGTTGAACAACGCGCATATGAATCTTTGATAGTACGTACGATAAACCGTACATTTTGTCGTTACGAATGCCCGTTAATCGCGATAGATCTGAAGGATTCCGGTGTGGAAACGTGCAGCATTATGGGCAAGAAAAAGTACTGGAAAACGCTCGATGCGACAAACGGTCGTTTTGTCACCAAGGGATTCGGGAAAAATGCTCAAGAATTTGTCAAATACACGGTCGCCACGTTACAGCGCAATGTCGCTGCGATTTTAGCGACGCGTCATGATCGAGTCAATTGTCGCATAGTCATAAACGATCAACGGTCCTTTTTCCTTCCATGTTCGCTTTTCTAGACAAATACAGAATCAAACACGGCGCCGAGTCCTCTGCGTTCAACTTGGCGTTGAATCCGCGCGGTGATCGGTTCGGAGGCCGCGTTTATTCAGAGTACCATCGAACGGTATGGTTACAGTCCGGGCGATCGGGTGCGCTGCGTGTTCTCGCTGAACAGTCTCTTGCGAGATTTTCGCGCGGGTTGTGATAAATTAAACTATTACAAAATTATTCGACGATTAGCCGTATATTTTTTACAATTGGTCGAGGGCTTCAAACGTTGCGATGCGAGCGATCGATTGAATCAAAACACATACACCAATTCGGCAACATTTGATCGTATTCTGAGCAATGCTCATCTCGATTGGTTGACGACTCGTGCCGATGATAATGGCGCGGCCCGTTCGGATCCCATGGATGCGTTATTTGAGGATAGCAGGCTGTTGCAACTTGGCTCTTGGCGACAATGGCTCGAACGTAACGAATTGTCCATACGAATAGTCTCGTGACAACCTGAACATTTGTTTATTGTTGAAACATTGTCTGTAAAAAATACAAAAAAAAACGTTTATGACAAAGTGAGTTGTCCCTTTTTCTGTGTTACCTCTTGCTCATCAAGTCACCTAAGTATTTTTTTCCTGTTCCATTGCTGTTGGTGCAACGGTAGCGCAAGGCACAATTCGGCCGATAATCGTGCGGGCCTGGTCAAAGCTAGTGTCCACATGATGAAATTATTGTCAAAAATGAAAAAGATCAAATGGTCGAAGCCGTTCGATTTACTGGCGACGAAAGACCGAAGAACAAGATCGTTCGATCGCGTCAACCATTCGCATCGTTTCAATTGTACGTGAGGTTTCGAAAATTCATCCAACGATGAATCATAGTCACTATCGTCAATCGTGAATAATTTCATATCTTCGGCCAATCATTTGATATCGTAGCTTTCGTACAATCGACGTATTTGCGCCTTTTGCCAAAACGTGCGCATGTGAGTATCAGACTGCCAGCAAAGTTTAGGACACTTCCTCGCAAAGCCCCCCCTTGTGCGAATGGCTATCGTGATAAAACAAATGATCTTTACATGAATCATATCTATCTGCAATAAGTTTAGATTCCACATGCGCGATTTTGAATATTGACCAAAGCGCACATTCGTTGGCTCAAATCGCATAATATCGTTAAATGGTAAAGTGTTACATTGATATTGCGAAAAAAATGTCAAACTGTGTACGATGGCGTCTAAAGATGCGACACCGTTTCGTACCGGGAAAGTGTCGTTCGCTCGAATATCAACGACCACCGGTTGATCGTATGTTACGTCAAACACGAATAACATATGATGCTATGGATGATCACAACCGACAGTTTTTGGCCAGAATTGTCTTTTTGGAAGAGGCTTTTCGATTCGCATCGTCCTCAGATTACGCGACGAATCATTCGGTCGAGTCGAATGATGAACCTCCGCTTTCGGTATCGCACTGATGCACCGATCCTCGCGATTTGTGCATCGATGCTATCGATCAACATGGCGTTCCGAGCGATTGTCGAATTTTACCATGTATTTCTATGTACTTTTCGTATTTTTACGATGTGGTAAGAAACGTCACGCACATTTCACCCCCATTGTCAGCTGTTAGCGATGCACGAGGTAGCGTGCCATTCGGTGTGCTGTTCGATGTCAATACCGGTACATTGTACATCTGTTGCGACGAACAGGCGCTCGAAAATGCGTTACTCGCTGCTGATGGGATTCCCGATCATCAAGTAACTATCAATAACAACGCATTTGCTTCCATTGATGAAAACGAGAGCATGGTTTATTGCTCGAGTTTAGAACGTCGAATGTTTTCATTACTCGCTTGTATAATAAACATTGAACGTTTGGTTCACACGACGCTCAGCTCAGTCACTACCGAACGGAGTTTGGCTGAATTGGTATTCGTTCGAGAGACGCTAGATAGAGATAATTGCGTGACAATTTCAAACGATCACAACGACACGTTGATCGATCGCACTGATAATAATACCGAGTCATCGCCCTTTGTATTCGAAGCTCGCGCAATTGATGTAGCATCTTGCTTTCTTTGACTCGAGAGCGACAAAAGTTATAAGATTCTAAGATTTTGTGCAGTCAAAAAAAACGCACACCATGCCCGATTGGACGTTATGGTATCAGGCGTGCGTTGTATGTCTGTTTGTTATATTGGGTGGATTGACCGCGTTGGTCATATATTTAATTCGATCGACAGCACCGTTGCATTCCGATCATATTAAATGTTACACGGATGCATGTAAGTCTATGAACGACGCATCACGCGCACTGGCTCAAATGGACCAGAAAATTTCGATGAAATCGGATGTTCGACGACGTCATAGCGAATCGCCGTCGCGCGATATCGAATATTCCAGTGACGAGGACGAACAAAATTAACATTGTCCTCCAATGCGTTATAGATTCTGAGCAATCTAGTTGGCGAATAACATTGCCCATTAACGGTGAACCGCTCGATCGATCGTCTGTTCCTAGTGAGCACGTCAACATTACATCACCGGATGATGAGCCCATTGAGCTAAAATTGAGAGAGACGTCTCGCGCTAAATTCGGTATATCGAGGATAGTGAGTATTCATGACGATAGAGTCGCGCCTGAACTGAGCAAATCGAGCGTTGTCGCACCGGAGCCGAGCAGCGTCGTCGCACCGGGGCCAAGCAGCGTCGTCGCACCGGAACCGAGCGAATCGAGCGTCATCGCACCGGAGCCGAGTGTCGTCGCGCCAAAGCTGATCGAATCGAGCGTCATCGCACCGGAGATGAGCGAATCGAGCGTCATCGCACCGGAGATGAGCAAATCGAGCATCATCGCACCGGAGACGAGCGGACCGAGCATTATCGTGCCTGAGCCGAGCAAATCGAGCGTCGTCGCACCGGAGACGAGCGTCGTCGCACCGAAGCCGAGCATTATCGTGCCGGAGACGAGCATCGTCGTACCGGAGTCGAACGTCGTCGCACCAAAGCTGAGCGGACCGAGCGGACCGAGCGGACCGAGCATTATCGTGCCGGAGCTGAGCATTATCGTGCCGGAGACGAACGTTGTCGCGCCGGAGACGAACGTTATCGCGCCGGAGACGAGCGGATCGAGCATTATCCTGCCGGAGCCGAACGTTGTCGCGCCGAAGACGAGCGTCGTCGCACCGAAGCCGAGCATTATCGTGCCGGAGACGAGCGTCGTGGCACCGGAGACGAGCGTCGTCGTAGCGGAGTCGAACGTCGTCGCACCGGAGTCGAACGTCGTCGCACGGGAGTCGAACGTCGTCGTGCCGGAGCCGAACGCAAATAACGCGCATGGTCCGAAGATGCGCAACAACCGATCCATTGTTGAACAATCGGGTGCATTTGGAACGAGGAGAAATAAGCGCACTAGACAATAAGAAACAACATTATTTTATGAACAAAATTACAATATGCAATTGAGTGTGACTGATACGATATTATACCGATCGCTTTGAGTAGTCAACGCGGAATATACGCGACGTAGCAATGGATACGCTTCTCGCAGCATAATGTCATAAATTTTCAATTTTAACACGGTTTGATCAGACTCTTCGTTATCCTCGGATCTCTTGGGGTCGTGTGAACATTCCGATCGAGCGTTGCAGTCGTATATGAATGAAATATAAGTCTCTTCTCCCAGTCGCACAGTCGTGTATCTTCCACGATGATACTGTTGTCGCTGCGTTCAAATATGAGTAAACATTGTGCATTTGAATTTTCGAGTTTATCTGTAACATAGAAAGACCAGCAATACAACACGATACTTTTTTTTTATCAATCCGTGCTTGTTACGCGCGTACCTAATCCTAAAGAGCGAGCCGTTAAAACGAACAGTCGCGGTCTAATGTCCACATAATAATCCGACCAATTGCTGAGCGCCGCTAAAATATGCTCGTAATTTTCCGATATCACGTAGACAGTTTTGATCGGAATTCTCAAAATGTTTCCTCGTATCGACATTTCGTTCACCGGGGCAAATGTAACATAAAAATTTCGCCTTGCTAGAGCATATGGGTAATTGCGTCGATCGCACGAAAATGCAACATCAGTTTCGTTATTGTCCATTGTAAACATTGATTGATCGTACGATCGAGCACGTGCTGCAAAATCGTTCGTTTCTCATCGACTGACCAGAAAGTCAACGAATCATCGAAGACGGATGTCCTGTTTGCATTCACAGAATGATTGATCAATTGCACGCATTCCAAATGCGTAGAGACGATTTGATACATCAACGAACGATTCAGTGACTCGTCTGACAATACAATGGCGCTGCCAATTCCGCGAAACGATTGGCGATTGTTGCAGAATCGACGTTGATTCGATACATCGGTACTTTCAATCAGTGACTTTCATGCAGTGACAAACGATAGAAGACAAATCGCGGTCGTTACCAATGACGACATGTTGCTGCCGCACGTATGAATTTAACGATCGGTTCGACGACTAATAGGCAAGCGCACCGTTTCGACTTAATTTCGCCAATATGCTTTTGTTAAATATGTCGGTGGCCGGTGTAACGGGTGCCAAATTTATATATAGGCACGATTTTCACCGTCGCAGTCGAAACGCTTTGCCGTTGCGTGTAAGAATGAACGATATCAACGCTCGTGGTGATATTGACAAACCACCGACCGACACGCGTAGTACAAACGACATGCCATCAAAATGGAAACATCAGCATGAGCAATCGATCTACAGACCGACAACGATGATGATGATGATGCGTAGATACGACAATGCGCTGGGGACGAACGAGTATGCGAATGTGCGTCGTGATACCGACGACCCTAGGAACGTATCGTCCGATTACGAGAATGTAGACAATGAACCACCACTTACCGTTTTGCGCAAGCGGCTTCGATGCTCCAGACGAATCATCGCATACACCGCAGCTGGTATTACGATCGCTGTGTTGTGCGGCTTGGCGATATCATCAGTGTTTTTCATTCGAAGCGATCTCGAGGCACTGGCGTACGATAACATTGACTAAAAGTGTTACGCATTGTGGGACGATGCGATCAACGTATCACCCATGACCACCAGATCGACGAGACAAATTGCCGGTCTGGATGTGACAATTCGCAGAGATTTGCACGCTTTATAAGTGGTTCTGGAGAAATTATCGAACATGAGCAATAATGTAAACGCAACTGATGATGATGAATATTTCAATAATTACATTCGAGCGTTGCTACAGTCCGTTAAAGCGTTACTCACCTTTGGACCAAATGTAATATAGTACTAAAAATAAAAGAACATCAATCAATATGTACATAGTGTTTATTATTGCACAATATTCTCAAAATTAAAACATCTCGTTTTTTGTACAATATCCGTAGCGCTCAAATCGCACATGTAGACCGAGCGGGATGTCTCGTTATACGAAACATCGGTAAAATGTACAACGACGCAATATATCGGTACATTATTTTGCTGCAATACGGTCATTTTTTCCGTCGTCTCGGAAACTCGTTCGATCAAACCGATCAGATTGCTGTTTGACAATATCGCATCGTCTATAACAACGGTATTATCGCAATTGATCCAACGTCTGCCTCTTTTAGCAACAAGTCCGATCGCCACGTGATGTTCATCCAATCGTTGCAATGGGCAATGCCCATTTTTACATTTCGAAATATTGATGGAACGATGCACAAACACTTCTCGCGTAACATTAATACGCAATCATTAATGTGATGATCAACGCGCGACACGGGCATCCAAGTGCGCACGGTGTATACTGTGGCGAAAGCGGCGGTGATTTTGTTCGCGATAGACTGCGTGCAAAAGCAACTGTCGTACTCTAGTAAAGCCACGTCGTTCGCGTCACCGAATATCACGGTCCATTCGAATGTGCCGTGCAACGACTCGAATTCAGCATACATTGCCCGTCTGATCGGCAACGGGGCTTTTATTTTTCGCGCACCGTGTACGAAATAGAGCACTCCTTGTTCGTAATGACATTTTGTAATTCCCGCTGGTAATTTTGCTAACGCTGAAATGGTCGTTGCAACGTCGCAATGATTATTGTTCGTCAGACAATTTTTAAAAACCGCTCGTGTCAATACCTTTGATGCCGTGGAATTGATTGAGTCAACCGCGCCGTTGTTCAACACTCGACACCACGTGGAGGTCGATCGATCGTCCAAATGGCCAAAATCAGTGTTCGCGCTCTCAACAAAACGATCATCATCGACTTCGTCACGATTGGTAAAATTGCACACTGTCGGAATATTAGAGATGGCATTCGCTGTTTCACCGACAGATTGAGCAAAACGATTTGCCGACTGTTGCGAAAAATCGGGAAAATTAATCAATTGCGCTAAATCGTCCATCATTTCGTTGCAAATGGTCGTGTCGTAACTATTGTTTGAAATTTCTTCCATCGTGTCTTTAATCTCGCTCGTCTTGCTCGAGGGTAAAGAATGCGCGCGTAATTCAGACTGGATAATTTCGTACCAATTTTCCGCTTCTGGTTCCGTTATGTCGCAAACCGAAGCACCAACTTCGGTTAGAAAATTATAATTTGTACTGTACAATAATGAAGCTTGCTTCGATACCGGCGACAATTCATTAACGACGGGACACCTGGACGAGATTAGCGATTGTTCAGATTCACGCGATAACGGTGTTGGCGATGATCGTTCAAACTGTGACCGGTGTTGCTCGTTTGGCACTGACGGTGACATTTGTGCTGGCGGTCGATTGTCTATTGGCTGAGTTTGTGATAATCGATCGTGTGTTAGCGATCGGCGATCGAGCAGCGGTGAATATGATCGCTCGATCGGTGACAATCGATCGTATGTTGTCGATTGGTCGAGCATCAGTGAACATGATCGCTCGATCGGTGACAATCGATCGTATGTGGGCGATTGGTCGAGCAGCGGTGAACATGATCGTTCGAGCATTGACGATGGGCACAATCGCTCTGGCAACGGTGAATGTGCTCATTCGAGCGATGGCGTCTCCGATCGTTGCGACGGCTCGAATCGCGACGGTGATTGTTGCTCTGTGTGCTGCGATTAGTGCGGTGACGGCGTACGAGGAGCCTGTTGGAATAACGAAGACAACGGTGACGGCGTTCGCTGCTGCGATGGTTCCATGGTTGAAGATTGTGTACGAATCGGCAATGGTTGATTTGACAATTCGGATTCTTCAGTTACTAATTGAAGCGATTGTACCGGTGATGGCAAAGCAGATATCGCTGCGAAGACGGCAACGAAGTGGCGTTTTTGACATACCATTTGCGACGAGCTTTGCGTGATCTGTTTAGACATTCGAACTGACCGTCTCTGTTCGGGTAATGTCGATGTGCTTTGCCCTGAAACTCGAGCGTTCGCGGACGACAATTGTTCCATAAGACGCGCCGATAGATATTGATATCTACCCTGTACATATCTTGCGTGCTCGTTCGTAGCTATTAATCTGTAACAAATTATGAAAAAAAAATAATAAATTAAATATATTTTTTTTACAAGAAAGCCATTTTGCTTTTGATCGAACGGAAAAAATACCTACTCTAACAATAAATTGTTGCGTTCGTTCGCGAGCAGATCCAAATTGAGCAACTAACGTCCGTGGTTCCACATGTCGACTGAGAATTTGATAACGTGCTTCGAGCGGATGCGCAACGGTCACTATTTCCGTTGACAACGAGCATTCTTTTTCGGGCGATTCGGGCCATTCGGGCGAAAATATGTTTATCATTTATTCGCCATCGGACGCGATATGTCGCCCCTCTCTTCTCTCGAGTATCACAATTCATCTATTGTGCGACGATAAACAGTTTGGACCTAACGGGGGGGGGAGCATTATCTTACAAGTGGGTCGTCGCTCGATGAGACAAAACGCGCCAGCTTCAGTAAACACTTGTCGCAATAATTTGCATTTTTTTCTCATCAGCGCCAAATTAATTCGACCAGGGCACGATAGAGACATACGCAATAAGATATCTCGTTAGCCTCCGCTCGAGATAACGAAACTCGGTCATTGTGCGTTATCGAGCGAACGAAAAAAATCTCGAACCTTGACCGAATTCGTACGCAGAGAGTTTGATGATCTCGCACAAAATGAGATAAATGAGCGATGAAATGTTTGCTTTTCCCGTCTTTCTGTGATTGATTAGCTGTCACGGGGAGAGTGTTACGCATATGTCTCCTGATTATTGATACAGATATTCGCGTTGCGCAATCGCGTTAATTAAGTGACTTTCTTCGCAATAGTCAGAGCGTAAGTAATGTTTTTATCGGGCCACCGACAAAAAAACCAATTGCTTTTTATTTTGTTGCGTAATACGCCATGTCAAATGTTAAACCGTATTCTCAGGACGAAGAAATGGGCATTAGAAGAAAATCGTGCGATATATATCGAACGCCGATACAATGCGATATTTATGTTTCAGGTGAAAAAAAATTTTGCGCAATGTCTCAGTCGCATCCATCGACCGATGACCGAACATCAGTCCGAATAATTTTGAACAATTGAGAAAAAATGTCCGAATCTCTAGCGGTGCGATTTATACGTTATGAAGAGCGTTTGGCCTCGTTCAATTGGGCAGACGCGTCCGTATTTCCGCACTATTGTCGCGTTATATTCGCGCAAAATGGCTTTTACTCGATTCGCGATCGCGCCGATTTGATCGTTTGTTACCATTGCCGTTTGAGCTTGGGTGGTTGGGGCTTGTGCGAAATCGCAGCGCGGACCGATGATCGGCAGCAGAAGCTTCAAAACATCGTACATTTCCACACTTGATCCCATAAAGGAGCATCTGTTCTGGAATTTTCAATGTGCGTGGTTGCAACAACGGTTGCGCATGTACCGATTGTCACCCACCCACTTGTTGCTACATTCGATCAATCAATCGATATTTCCGAGATCTCAACGAGTGGACGAACAATCGGCAAGAACGTACAGCGCGCAATTCCACGATGACACGATTGCGCGAAATTGACACGGAGATCGCGCGAAACAAACGCACCTTTGTCTCGTTCAATGCGCGAATACAGGGAATGTATCGCGATATCCTGAGAGCCATGACGAACGTAGACAGTTTGCGCGAATTGATCGATAGAACGATAGATTCGATCTAGCGTTGCGATGCCGACGAAGCGATAGTCGTTCGATTGAATTGTCTCGAGATGATCGAATCGCTTGGTGATATGAGTATGTGGTATCGGTGCGATCGCATATCCCATTCATCGGGTTCCGTCGAGAGAACGATAGCCCCCACGAGCAGCGGTGTTCGAGGAGGCAACGTGCAGGATCGCTCCTCCTATAAAACAGAGTGTCTAATATGCTGCGATACTATTCGCGATCTAGTATTCCTGCCGTGCAGACACATGGTGGTTTGCGCAGATTGCGGCATATGTTTGAACCGTTGTCCGGTCTGTCGTTCGGTAGTCTGGTTCGCGATTCAAGTACGATTTTGAGCGACAAGAAAAAAAACAACACCATTCGATATGGAATCGGTCATTATACCAGCATGCGCGGAAGTATCGGACCGATCGTTTCAACGTCTGATTGACGCTACAAGGGGGGTGAATTTCAACGGACTAACGCTCGATTCGTTGGAGAGCGCGCACGAGATCTCACTCGCCCGCAGCGTAAAGAATCATTGTGTTCCTGAGCAAATCGCTTCCCTTCGAGAGCGACTCGACGATTGAACGGGAACACTTTCGATTCATGTGGCTCCAGAGCGAAATCCAAAAATGTTCGTTCAACGTGTGCAGTTTCGATATTGAGGTTGGCCTATTTCACCAGAGATTATTGCGAGGAATTGTTAAGGATATGGAACTTGTTCACGCTATAGCCGATTGGCACGAAATATGCAACAAATTGCGACACTCGTTAACGATACAACAGAGGAAGAGGACGCACCACACCGATGACACGTATCACTCTTGCCATTGTCATCGTCATCGCAGCCACAGTCATCGAGCCATTACAACAACGAGAGACGCCTCGTCGGTAATGCACGCCATGTACGTGAGCATAATGCGTCTCATGCTCGAAGCATACGCCGCGCACGCTATAGAGTACATTCAAATGGCAAACCCGCCCGAGTGGACTGCCTTGCACGAAGTGGAAGCGCAATATAAATTTATTTTCGGAGTACAGCCATACATTCCATCTTTCGCGTCATCGTGCATTGAATGTTTGCGCATAATTGACGATGAACTTTTCTGGTACCGAGCGATGCCGATTATATTGCGATCATTGCCGCATTGGCGTTCAAATATCTGGAGTCGTCCAGATCTCGTCGCCAACCATCGTCGAGGATGACGGTCCTCCGGAACGATCGTCCGTAGTGCTGTCGACAACGAGCGCTCGAGCCAACGACACCGAGTAACGCGACAACGAGAGATTCCAGATTGGCCATATTGGTACCGATTCGTCGAGGTGCCCGCGACGATTATCGCGGATCAATAGAACCGCTAATTCGAGATCCACGGACATTAGACGATACGTTTCCTCCTCCGCGCAATTATCTCGCGCGTCCTCGCATTATTCTCGCGGTACGACGATTGCGCGTGCCGCCACCTCGATACGATTCACGCAGCTCAACACTTTTGCCACAACGGCGCAAGCGTCGTACAGAGTGGCGTAGCTTCGTGTTGTCGAATGCGCGATTGATTTCACTCGGGACCAACGAGCCAACGCGATTTCGCGCAATTCAATGCGTTTCTCCAAATCGCGCAGAGACAACGCCAATATGTAATTCGCGTAATCGTCACGATCGAACGTTTCGCGCACTATAGCGCGTTGCAACTCGTAGCAACGTGTGAACTCGTATATTCGATAAAATTGCACTCTGCAAAATTCTTCGATCGCTCGATCGACCAACCAAGCCGCCGTGTCCGAACGCGAAGAACGGGCATCCTTGATAGTCGTCGTGCTCAGCAACCACGGCACGTACTCGCAGGCCACGCGCGACGCTGAATCGAAGAAGGAGTACGCACGAAACGAAATCTCGTACAATTGAGTAAAGTAATAGATTGTAAGTTTTCTCGCGAGATCGCACACGATTCGACGGTTCGTCTCGTCGAACGTGCTAGCCAAACCGTACAATCGGGCACGTAGGTCCTCAAAACGCATGCTATTGCGCGCTCGAGCTCGCTCGAATTCGCTCGAGAGCAAAGCTCGTTCCAAGAGAGATCGACATCGAATTTGCGTTCTCGTCACCGAGCTATCGAGACTGTCGTCTCGGTGCTGCTCGATATCGCGCGCCGAGGTATCGTCGCTCAGCACCGTCGAGGCTATCGCACCATCGTTTTCCAGCGCAACGGACACCATCGCGTCGTCACCACCGCTAAAGTTATTGGACGTCACTGTTAGCGTATCGCTGTCGTCGAGATGCGCGCGTTTTGTCCGATTATGCGAGCCACTACCGCGTCCGCTACTGGACGCCGTATTGGATGCCATTGTCGTGCATTTGGTCATTGGATGCGCGACACGATCGGTGCGTTGAACCACCAGGTCCTCGTCAGAACGCGCTCGCTTGGGTTCGTTCTCCTCGTTACCTGAGTGGTGACGATCGACGTCTCGAGGTCGCTTCACTCCATGCGTTCGATTCGGGGTGATTTCTTCTCGCGACGATGACGACGAGGACGACGAATCGTCATCGTCGTCGCCTCTACTAATGGCGCGATGCTCGAAACGCGCTCGTTTGATCGACGTCTCGTCGTCCTCGTTATCCGCTACGCTTCGATGTCGCTTTACGCCATGTGTTCGCTCTGGGACAATTTCTCGACAACGAGGAATCGACATCTTCGTCGTCGCTACCAGTGGCATGATTTTCGAATCGCGCTCGTTTGACCGACGACTCGTTGTCCTCGACATCATCAGCGTAACGCTCAACGCTTCGATGTCGCTTTGTCCCATGTGTAACATCCCGCTATTCCGAGGCATAAAGAAGGAAATTTTTCTTCCAAAATCTAATTGCCGTAAAGATTTCCACTTAATGGATAACTGAATCAAGAAAAGAAACAAGGTCGTCAGGCACGCACCTTTCTTTGTCACTGTTTTTGGCTAACCAACAGGTCACGAACTATCTGTATCCCACATCTCAAGCGCCTTCTATATTCGTCGGAACCTGTAACAATAATATTTTAATACCCTACTCTCTCCAATAACGCACTTATGCGCATATAGTACACGTACATATACTACACTTTTGAAGTTGCACCACACTCATTTATTTAACACCCTATATAACCGATATTTTTATATAATATCTCGCGTAATACCTTTTCTTATATATATATATATATAACCAGTATATTGTATCCTATTATATGAAGTAATACACTTCATCTATGATATATACATATATATACATCTGACTTAATAATTCATTACTTTAAAAATATTTGATGGCGACCTTCTAAACTGCCAAACAATTGCAGAAAGGCCTGGAAGACAGTAATAAGTCATATATAATTTACAGCTTCATTTTCAATATATTTAATGGATAGACTAATGATATATATATATATATATATACCTAATTGTACCATAGCTATTGAGTACAGAGACTTAATTTAACCACTTACCATCTTACCTAATAAGCCATTGTTATAATACAATTTATTAACGTCAAATCCTAGTATATTACTAGCTTGGCAGACCTATGCTTAAACCTGTCGACGAAAAGCAAATAAGGATAAAATAATGATTAATAACCGCGATACAATAAATTTTTAAAGGTTTAAACCCACCTGTGCAACAAAAAGGCGTAACAAACTCATTCATAGTCCCTAAAGCGGTACACCGCGGTAGCCTTAAGGCACGTCGCGCCACCGTCGTCTCGCGGCCACCGAGTGTACCCACTCACGCTCCTCCTTACCGACTCGATCAAAATTGTTGCTGAAAAATATTAATTTAAAAGATTATTGTTTGCGCACAAAGAATCCCCGAACAATAACCTCTAGACCAACATAACCGCCATAGTTACCTTGTTCTTGATGTTATTACTAATACTTCAATCGCTTTTTCACATGATCACCCACACAATAGATATATATACACTAATAATTAATCCCCCATTAAGATGTCATCAGTAACAGTAATTGACAAATTCCTGCTACTAAAAACTTAAACGAATAGACAAAATCAACCTCCACCGTGTAACGCAAGCCACGGACTACTCCACCACCTTCCTCGCTATCTCCTCGATAAGATAAACTGTGCATTCCTATACCATGACTAATCCAAGCAGAGATCGTTATTCATATCTCCTCACCGTAAATAACTAACACCTTTTACCCACCTCTTTCTTACTAATACTCTGCTTTTCAAATACTATTTAATAACCCTAGAGAAATAGGAAAAATTTTAGAAAAGGGAGAAAGAAAGGAGGGGGTGTAACAAGTAGTAACGCAAATTTAATTGAAAATAATTATACTGTATAAAAGTATAATGCGCAGCGTAAAAATATATGTAAGGGAATACGTGAAGGACGAAGATAACAACGGAAGTATTCATGATAACTCATGCATGAAATCATCTCCAAACGACTCTCTTTCTCTCTCTCTCTCTCTCTACTATCCTCCCATGAGCAGATATCCCTACCAGAGCCTTTTCCCCTCCACATCTACTTCCCCGACCTGACGAGTTGAGAACGGAGAAGCCAGAGAGTCAGTCAGTCCCCGACAGCCGAACCAGACGGTCACTCCTGGAGATCCCAAAGCTGACACAGTCTCGTGCCATCCTTCACTTATTCTCGCTAACCGCCCCTTCGGGCGCTACATTGTTAAAAGTGAGTTACTCTATACGCATCATAGATTTAAAATATTTTCTCGTTCCCTTCTATCTGCTGCTCGTCTGCTGTCTATCCGCGATATGACGGAGGTGCGTTGGAAAAGGAGATGGAGGAGGAGAGAGGCAGCCGACTTTTAGATATATGGTGGTTTGGATTTGAGCCCTGACCTTGATGCCTACGGTCTTAAAAATTTGTTCGGGTAAATAAAACTTATCCCGATTAAAAAAAACACATTTTTAATTGGTAATTATTTTGTTCGTTACAGGGAGCGAGCATAATGCCAAGATCGACACGTATAGGCGTTATGTGTTAATATTGTAATGCCTGTACAAGGATTTTTATACAGTATAATTATTTTCAATTAAATTTGCGTTACTACTTGTTACACCCCCTCCTTTCTTTCTCCCTTTTCTAAAATTTTTCCTATTTCTCTAGGGTTATTAAATAGTATTTGAAAAGCAGAGTATTAGTAAGAAAGAGGTGGATAAAAGGTGTTAGTTATTTACGGTGAGGAGATATGAATAACAATCTCTGCTTGGATTAGTCATGGTATAGGAATGCACGGTTTATCTTATCGAGGAGATAGCGAGAAAGGTGGTGGAGTAGTCCGTGGCTTGCGTTACACGGTGGAGGTTGATTTTGTCTATTCGTTTAAGTTTTTAGTAGCAGGAATTTGTCAATTACTGTTACTGATGACTTTTCTTAATGGGGGATTAATTATTAGTATATATATATATCTATTGTGTGGGTCATGTGGGATCATGTGGAAAAGCGATTGAAGTATTAGTGATAACATCAAGGACGAGGTAACTATGGCGGTTATATCGGTCTAGAGGTTATTGCTCAGGGATTCTTTGTGCGCAAACAATAATCTTCTAAATTAATATTTTTTCAGCAACAATTTTGATCGAGTCGGTAAAGAGGAGCGCGAGCGGGTACGCTCGGTGGCCTCGGGACGACGGTGGCGCGACGTGCCTTAAGGCTACCGCGGTGTACTGCTTTAGGGACTATAAATGAGTTTGTTCCGCCTTTTTGTTGCACAGGTGGGTCTAAACCTTTAAAATTTTAGTGTATCGCGGTTATTAATCATTATTTTATCCTTATTTGCTTTTCGGCGGCAGGTTTAAGCATAGGTCTGCTAAATGTAACTAGGCTAGTAATATACTAGGATTTGACGTTATAAATTGTATTATAACAATGGCTTATTAGGTAAGATGGTAAGTGGTTAAATTATGTCTCTGTACTCAATAGCTATGGTACAATTAAGTATGTATATATATATATATATCATTAGTCTATCCATTAAATATATTGAAAATGAAGCTATAAATTATATATGATATATTGAAAATGAAGCTATAAATTATATATGACTTGTTACTGTCTTGCAGGCCTTTCTGCAATTGTTTTGCAGTTTAGAAGGTTGCCATCAAATATTTTTAAAGTAATGAATTATTAAGTCAGATGTATATATATGTATATATCGTAGATGAAGTGTATTACTTCATATAATAGGATACAATATACTGGTTATATATATATATAAGAAAAGGTATTACGCGAGATATTATATAAAAATATCGGTTATATAGGGTGTTAAATAAGTGAGTGTGGTGCAATTTCAAAAGTGTAGTATATGTACGTATACTATATGCGCATAAGTGCGTTATTGGAGAGAGAAGGGTATTAAAATATTATTGTTACAGGTTCCGACGAATATAGAATATAGAAGGCGCTTGAGATGTGGGATATAGATAGTTCGTGACCTGTTGGTTAGCCAAAAACAGTGACAAAGAAAGGTGCGTGCCTGCCGACCTTGTTTCTCTTCTCGATTCAGTTATCCATTAAGTGGAAATCTTTACGGCAATTAGATTTTGGAAGAAAAATTTCCTTCTTTATGCCTCGGAATAGCAGGATGTTACAACGGCTGTCTGACCGTGCGAGCATAACGTTCCGAATTGATTGTTCTTCTCGCGCAACGTCGCAAATGTTTGCGCGTTTCATGGTCACCGGGAATTGCCCTCGACCACATCGAGCAATTGTCATCGAACGCGAGACAGTGTACAAATTGCGATTGTACACAAGTGCCATTCGGAAGCACCATTGTCCTAGTGACCGGGATTGTTTCCGCTATTGATCGAGTTACACAATGGTTTCAATGAGCAGTCACTATCTACGTACGCGCAGCTGTATGTTTTTCTCAGATATCTTATCTTTCGAGTAGTAACTCGATAAGAGAATGAGAACAACACTCTAGCGAGAGGGTATATAACGAGCGTGCGCCACATCGACCGATATCAGACCACCAAGACACATCGAACACAGAAGCACCATGAGCGCGAATGAAGATTGTTCGGTCATCCATTCGTGGCATCACGACTAGGATTTGAACGTATATGTACCTGACGACTACGAGTGTACGTACGATGATGAGCAATTTGCAAAAATCGTAAGTTATATTATATATTCGATCAAGCGAGCGCAAAATTCACTCGCCGCGATTCTCAAAGTTTCGTTTTTTTTCCAGTGTTTGTGCAACACCACTGGCGAACGTTCGATGATCCCGCCGTCCAAAATTGTTGGCTACTTTAGCATCGACGAACGTCAAAGCAATCGAGCGATGCGAAGACAGGCCAAATCGATCAACAATTCAACCAGTAGTCACGGGAAGAGGTATATGCACGAGTATGCTATTGTTCCGGCGGTATTGGTGAGTAGTATCATATTATCATTTGTATATATGACCATTTTTTTCGTATATTCTATTTGGATTTTCTATTTGGATATTTTGTACATGTTTTTAGTGCCTAGGAGCCAATGGCGATATTAAACGCTATACAATGATCAAATTGCCCGGATATATGCGCATCGGTAAAAGATACTTGAAGCGACAAGAACGACGTCACGAAATTGACCACCTTCATCATGGCATTTGGCGCGAAGAAGACGAGGATGCTATAGATATATTTAATTTAAACGATTTATTTACATCGTATGAAAATGTTGTTCCCGAACCGATAGAAGAATTGTGGATCGATGTTAATTTTGTTTAAATATACGTATAGTAGTACAATAGTTATCGCGCATTGTTCATTATTTATTCCTGCACCCTCCAAGTCGATTCCAAAAAGAAAAACTACGCGCCGTCGTATGATTACGAACGATTAGGACTCTGCGCAAATGCACAATTGTATAAATGTACAGTTGCGCATTAGTAACGTTCTCCCGCACTGGGAACAACGTTCCCGATTGACGACAGCAATTTTGGCGCGCTCGACGCTCGACATTCGCTCTCGACGTTCGCTCGACGCTCGATGAGACATTTCGCGTATTGGTCATATTCCACAGCACTTGAAACGTTCTCAATTGACGTCAGCATTTTTAACGCGATATACTTCGAATCGAGCGTCGAGCAAGAATCGCGCGATTCGAGCAATTGTACGATAGTAACATCCCCCCCTACGTAGTACGGAGCAGTAGCGTTCCTGATCCTATTGTATCTCTGACTGCTCCGTACTGTACAATAGTACCGACCGCACGACGGAACGCCTCGTTATATACATTTTGCCCCTTCCATATCGCACATTTTGTGAAAAAAGGTGGGAACGTGCTAAACGTTATTTTATTAGTCAATTAAATGTCCCACTATTGTGCAAAATGTGCGATATGGAAAGGGTAAAATGTATATAACGAGGCGTTCCGTCGCGCGGCCGGTACTATTGTACAGTACATAGTACGGAGCAGTCAGAGGTACAATAGGACCAGGAACTCTGCACTTGTACAATCGTGCGAGCGCGACAATCGCGCGTTCGAGCAATTGTACAGTAGTAACGTTCTCCGTACGTAGTACGGAGCAGTACTACCTTCTTTTCGCAATTTTTCTCTCGCTCTCTCATCGGTTCGACGTGTGACGTGTCGCGCAAATGTCGGGCGGCGGTAACGATCATCGCGAGAGCGAACGTTTGAATGTTCGCGATACGTTCAACAATCTTCGTCGCACGCTGGCGCCCGGTCTGGCCAAAATGTCGGCAACGTGGTCCGACTGCAAGCCAGTGTTGTGGAACACGCGAAATGTCACGTACATTATATGCTTGTTGGCTATCGTGCTGCTGATCGCGTTGATTCTCTCATGGAATAAGAATTTCGTGGTGTTTCTGTGCGGTTCTTTGACGATATTCTCCGTATAAGGCGCGCTCGTGGTCAGCAAACAGTCGGGTTTCTCGGTGACAACGCGATCGTCAGTTCGTTCACCAGCACTGAAGAGGAGGAGCGCGAAGAACGAGATCAAAACACCGCCGCTCAGGCGTGCTCGATGGCTCTGCGCAGTAGATGATTGGTGTGTGCTTGTGTTTTCGTTCATGTTACGTTTTTCAATGTATCGTTGCTGTGTGTAAGTGTCGCGTAATCTGCACAAATTATGACGCTATTCTGTCCGACGCAATGGCGATTGCGCGATTCGCGCCGTCTTGGGTCGTCGTTTGTGTGTCGTAACAGAGAATCACGTCGTCGAGTGACATCGTCCATGATCAACGAGGACACGAGTACCTGATTAGCGAACGAGCGATTGTACCAACTAGGACGAGCCAGCCAATATCAAACAGCGAATCAGTTTCATCGTCGTCGTTGTTGTCATCGCGATACATTGATCGCGCTCAGATCGTTTCGGAACCAACGATTGCGTCTGGCGACGTTCGCGGTACTCGGTGCGATACACCGCGGCGCGACGACGATAGGTAACACACGCACTAGAGAATCATCCGAAAAAACAAATAAAAAGAAATACGTCAATGGGTCCGTTTGCGCTAATCGCGATTGTAGCAATCTCGATCATCACGGCGCGCGTTTTGTCGTATATCGCGAGCGCGCGTTTGGTCTTTGACGAGGCGCGATTGATCGACGTGTCGTCGTTGTTGCGGCGCGACAATAACGCCGCGGAGAAAAATGCTCTCGCTCATTATTTGTCATTGGCTCAAAATTCCTGGTGGCTGGGTCAGCGTGCCGCGGAACGCGTTTTCGGCGAGTACGTCGACGGTGTCGGCCCGTCGATGTTGCGAGCTCAGGTGTTTCGGCGCAAACGCGACGGACTGATTATCGTGCATCCGCTGGAATGGTACGTGTACTATCGTCCGAACGATCAGTTTTACTTTTTGACCAATACCGGCGGCGGAGTCGCTCGTTGTCGACGAAACGAATGTTCGGTGTTGATGCTGAAGCAGCGTCCGATCGACGCGATTTCGTACGAGGACACCGTGGGCTCGTGCGCCGCGGTGTACAACGCCGGTTGTCTAGAGTGCAGTCGCCTCGAGCTGGTGCGTTCGTTTATGCGCGACGCCGAATCGGACGACCGTATTTGCGCCGAATCGAATCGCACGCGAGTTGTCGTATCGCTCGAATCTTTGCTGAACGAGCGAGACTCTTCGAGCGCGGTGACGCTGATCGATGTGCTGAATCATCTGATGGATACGGATGTGCTATAAAAAAAATGAACACCTTAGAGTCTCGTGGGGCCAAAGGAGCTTCCGCAACAATTTGGCGATTATGTCGCGTTCAAGCGGCCGCAAATATGGTCGAGGGTGTAAACAGCGGCGGTGTGCTCGTCACGTCGCGCGTGCGAACAATGATTGCGAACATTGAACGGAGCGTGCTACTGCTGATCGTGTGACGACGCAACGGCGATGAGTTGCGCGACAAGACGCTACGGGAACTAAGACTATAGCGTATTTATCGTCACACCGCGAACCTGTTTGACAGATGGTGAGACTGACTCGCGCGTATAAACGTCTTTTGCTCCTACGATTGTCAGCCGAGCGCGGTGCGTTTGCGATCGTTCAGAAATGCGCGATCGCCCGGTGTACGGTGGCCGCGATAGAATACGTGCGCGAGTTGGTACTGCGTACCACCGCGACTATCGTGAACGAGCGACGCGGTCGATCGTTGCTTCTCGTTGACACGAGAGACGTTGTGTTTTTGGCGTACATTAAGAAGAAACTGCTGTCCCGAAGCGCTCGATTGGTGGCCCGGCAGACGACGTTACCGTTTCATCGCGAACGATCGCGACGTGATACGCATCTGCGCGATGCGTCATCTGCTGCTACCACCGCTACGTTACCGTTTTATCGCCAACGATCGCAACGCAATACGCATCTGCGCGATGTGTCATCTGCTGCTACGACGAACACCGTTTTGCAATGTCACGTGTGTCATCGCGTGTTCGACAAAACGTTTCATTATCTGCAGCACATTCGCGTGCATTATCGACTGAATCTGTATCTATGCGAGCGTTGCGGCATTTCATTTGTGCAGCAGAACGGTTTGAATTATCACGCCGCTCACTGTTGTCGCGGATCCGCCAAATTGTCAGTCGTCGCCGCTGACTCGACGTCGATCGTCACGCATTACGAAATGTGCGACAGTTGCGGCAAATTTTATAAAAATGATCGCGAATTGCGAAATCATGTCTTGCGCACGCACACAATCTACAATGTCGAACTGGGTATCAATCGCACGCAGCAAGAATACGTGCGCGATTGCGCGTTGCCAGTCGTGCCACAGCAGCGTGGCCTATGATAATACGAACGATCAATAAACAAAAGCAAACAAAAGCAAACGAGATTTCAAAGTATCGTTTCTTTTTCCCCCTCCGCGCTCCATTACAGCATTTCGTGATATTTTGCATGCGATTGATTCTCGCGATGAAAGTAAACATTCGTTCCGTAATGAAAAAAGAGGGGCAAATTTGCTACAGTGGGAGAGATATAATAGTGCCTTCGTACTACAGGGTGTCCCGTATGTACGAGCCGGCCGACGACTCGTAGTGGAACGAACAGCGACGAGATCGCCGCTGCGACGCCTTGCCGTTCGGCGGTGCGGATTCGTCGCGCGGTGTACCGATCGCTCGATTGGTCCTGGCAGTCGCGTGCATAGTTTTGATGTTCTGCGCGATTCGCGGTCTGTACCTCGATGCGTTTCGTCGTCCTCGAATCGACGCGATCTCGCGCGATCTCGTCGCTTGGTACAACGATGGCGAATCAGCCGCCGCGGACGACGCGTCTCGAAACAACGGTCGACGCAATCGAGCATTGAGATTGCGTCGCGCAATGGACGTTGGAATCGATTCGTTACCGCGAGTGCGATTCGTTGGCAATCGTCCGCCGCGTTTGTCGCGTCGTCGTCGTCGAGAAATCAACGACAAGACGGCGCGCGAAATCGACAACGAGGGAGATCTTGCGGTGCGACGAAACGAGTGTCTGACGCACGGTGTGTTCGTCTCCGCGGACGACGATTACGTCGACTGTCGTTCTTACTGCGGGGCGACCGACGGTGTCGAGTATCGATATTACGATCGATTGGGTGCGCTCCTCAACGGACGCGTTGCGCGCACAGATGGATACTGTTTGCCGACAGACGCGGCGATGTGCAACGAGAACACCAGTATCGCCGTGTACGGCGATCGGCTGGCGTTGTATACCGCAGACGCGCGCCTTTGCCGGCGAAGGTGGCAATCGTATCGTGGTGTGCAACGGTCGACTGTTGGATCGTGCCACTGGCAAAATCTGAATCGATCATATCGACTCGACTCTAGCGTTTGACTCGATCGACGAACCGTTACCGAACAACACGGGCTTTCGATTCGTGTGCCCGCCGGGTATGCGCGACGAGCGCGACAATGAGTACGTCGCCGCGCCGTTCGATCGATTGTTTCTGTTGCACAACACTTGCGCGTCTCTGATTCCACACGCGGACGAGAGCATCGCGCCGAATTTCGAGGAGAACACTTGCGAGTGCGGCGATACCGCGCGATACGACGAGCGATTGCGTACGTGTGTGCCCGATGAGCACGCCGGCAACGACGACGCGTTCGATGCTCGCACGCTGCAGAGCGTTATTCGCGACGATGGCGAACCGTGCATAGAAGCATGGATGACCGTGTCGCAGGCTCGCGGATTGCTCGACGAGCCCCGTATGTGCGGCGTGGAGCATGCGGATTCGGACCTGAGTGTCACTGGAGTAGGATACCAACGAGCGTACGGGGCTCTGTTCGGTCAAGCGGTGCCGTCGCCCGCGGCGATGCTGATGTCTCGCACGGTCTAATTTTCGCGATATACCATTTGTACGGCGCATTAATTGTAACGAGAGTGTAGGTTCGCTAAATAAATTTTTTAACATAATATTCAATCGTGTTTTATTTTAACAGTAAATCCATCGGCTCCCTCATATAATTGTAATTTTGGCCTCTTGTGGTTTCTCGTGTCAATTTCGATATTTTTTAGCATCTATCGTTACATTTACAGTACCATAGTTACGTTTACGCAGATTCTTATCGATACATCGTAAAATTATAACGTCGTCATCATCGTCATCGTCGTCGATCGTTATTGTACAGTTGACATTATCATTAACAGTCTCGACATCAACGAAGATATCATTATCATCGTCCTGATCAGCCGCATCGTTCGACTCGGGCGCCTCGTCCTGATCAGCCGCATCGTCCGACTCGGGCGCCTCGTCCTGATCAGCCGCATCGTCCGACTCGGGCGCCTCGTCCTGATCAGCCGCATCGTCCGACTCGGGCGCCTCGTCCTGATCAGCCGCATCGTCCGACTCGGGCGCCTCGTCCTGATCAGCCGCATCGTCCGACTCGGGCGCCTCGTCCGATTCGGCAGCATTCTCGCAATCGTCCAGTTCGACTATATCGATCTGCTCGTCCAGTTCGACGATACCGATCAGTATAGCCAATCAATTGACTTATTCGACGTTGAGATATCCAATAATTTGGATATTGCTGCGAATAGTCATTTATTGGCATCGGTGAAGTTTCCGTGGAACACGTTATTTGACAGTTTGATATTTCGTACATCTGAAAAAATATACAAATTGTTATTCAGTAAAATATTGCGTTATTATGTGTATAAATGTTACTTACCGTGCAAACAAGTTGAGCCATTCTTTCAAAGAATACGCGATCGATGTGCAGAATGCGAGGTTGGTGCGAGAGTGAATGAAGCTCTCGCTCGCCATCGTGATATATACCGTTTCGTTATCATGAGAAACGCGCGTAGAGTGGTGTGGATTATCTATCAGTACCGATAAAACATTTTGACTACTTGTAGCGCGTTATCACGAAACATAGAGTATTTGCATTAAGATATCAAATACTTTAGCAAATAGTAAATAGCACGTGCGAGAAAAACAATTTTTTTTGAGCGTTAGATAACTTTCGATTGACGAAACATGACAAGCTCAAGTGGCACTTTGTTGATTATTCGTTCAAGCGATATCATTTTTTCGTATGGAAGTAGTAAACACTCGAACTCGCGAGCGTAAACACATTACGTAATTTGCGCCAACTGATTACAAGTAGGAGAAAAGACATTCAGGCTACCACGATCACTATCGTTCTTTTGACTGACGAGCAAGTTTTAATCTACTGAGAAACAGTAGTAAACACTCGAGCGAGCGTAAACACGTTACGTAATTTGCTATCTACAGGAAGATGAAAAAACTGGGCCATTCTGATAAGGATATATGTGTTTATTATAGCTACAAGTTCATCATCATCGGTTACAAGGCGCATCGAGCGTGTGCGAATACGCTAATTTTACAATGTTTTCGAGAAAAGACAACGCTCGCGCGGTGTGCTCGCAACGAGACCAGACATTCGATTCGACGCAATCTTGCTTGTGCGTTCGATCGGTTATTTGGAATCTGATAAAGCGACCATCGTTGCGCAATACCGCCTCAAAAGTTCGATTGTAATATACAAGATTGGGCGAATCCAAGTCCAATTGAAACATACCGCATCGCGCGTAACGAGTCGCGGTGCCTAGACGCGGCAACGTACAACCGATCGTTCCGGCTCTCCGATTTGTCTCGATAGTGTGCTTGATCTCGGTGGTACGGTCGACGTTCACTAACATAAAATAAAGTACATTCGGTACAATCACGATCAATCGAACATCGCACGTGTTATCGTCCAGTATTATTTTTTTTTTCGTTGATCTTGACGTTGCTCGTTGTCGTCGCGATACGCATCGTCTTCTTCTTCGTAGTCATCGTTGTCATCCGAATAATCGGCCGAATAGTAATCCGCCTCATCGTCGTCACTGACAAAACGTTCGCTCGAACGTTCGCGCGACGAAAAACGAGGATCGCGATTGTTTCTCGTTGGTGGCGATTTTTTGGCCGGGCGCGACGGCTCGGCGGCCGATGTACGCTGCGGTGACGACGACGCTCGCGAGATGCCGATAGCGTTGGTTATTCTCTTGCAACCGACCCCGACGCCAGTGTGCGGAGGTGGACGCCGTTTTACATTCGCGTCGTAATGATCAACGGTGGTCGCCATTGTCGGTTGATTCGGCGTTACAATCGGATCTTTGTTTCTCCTCGGCGCGGGTCGTTTGACTCCTCGGTCGTTGCTCGGCTGATGAATCCTTCGCCTCTTTACACCACTGCGAACAGTCCGGTCACGAGGCTCGTTGTCGTTATTGCGCGACGTCTCATGTTCCTCTTCGTGCTGCTGCTGCTGCTGCTGCTGCTGCTGCGTGGATGCGAGAAACAATTTCGGACAAAATTTACCGATGCAATTGAATCGCAAAAACTGAGCGGTGCACATGTTACACATACGACCGAGCGATTCGTCCAGCCGGCGACTTTGCACAATCGTGGCGAATTCGGACGTGTTCATGCGCCGGAGCGAGCACGCTGACTCGTTTACGTATTCGTAACAATAATCGATGAAGCGAATCATCAATTTGTCCATGATGTCGACGATATTGCCATACGTGCCGAATGAGCTCAACACCGCGAGTAGCCTTCGTTTCGCACGATCCGGATTGATGTCGGCGCCCTGACATATCATGTGAAATTGATCGTGCATATTGCATCGCACGAGTGTACGACCGGAGCACAGATTCGCTTCGTCGGGCGTCAGTGATCGTCTGAGCAGATCGGCCGAATTCGTTTGCGCGTCGATCGGCAGTACATTGTACGCGTTTGTAAACCTGATGAAATCATGAAGCGAATTGCGAGACAATAGTTTCAGCGTGTTCGCTGGATGAGCGCTCGATGTTCGCTGTCGATCGTAAACGAGCAGCGTCTCGTTATTCTGTCCGATGGGATCGGTTTTGATCATGTCATCCGGAACCGCTAGTTTGACTCTTCCTCGAACATTCGCCTGCGAGACGGTTGTTCGTTGTTTCCTCACGTTCGTCGGCGACAAAGACGACACTGGATCCTGGGCGCCGCTGTTAGTACTACCCGTCGGTAGTAGTAGTAGTTCGATAATGCTGCGCGATAGCAGCCGGTGTATTCGCTGACGTCGCACCGCTGCCGCCGCTCACTGTTGACAACGACGCGAAGGAAGAATCGACCGGAAGGAAGAATTGCGCCGACGTTTCGATCGCGCACATGTTCAGCGTCTCTACCGCGTTTTTCACGTCGTAGCCCTCGCGAATGAGTTGAGCGGTCAATTCGTCGTCGATGATTTGATCATTCGGCAGATGATAAATCGACTCGTTCGGAAACAACGACGGCATGTTTCGCGATTGCTGACGTTCACTCGCGGCCACTAGCGAATCGATCGTCGTCGAAAAATCCATCGTTATTGCGTTATCGCCGGTTTGTTCCATCATTCCGAGCACGATGTTTTTATACCCAAACGGACCGATCGCACTCACTCCTACTTTCCTACCGAACTTTTCCCACCCTTTATTTTTTTGCGATTGTCACACCCAATCGCACTGCGATTTCTCGATCGACGCGCGACAAAACATCGCAAAATCTCCCTCGTTGTTAAGACGCGCGAGTAGGGCATTCATCATCATTATCAAAAAAAAGAAGAAATTAGCGCTGAGCGAATGTCAGATGGAACACGCGCCGTTTGTCGTCGAAAGCATTCGGATAATCCGTCTTGATGCGCTCTTTGATCTTGATCACTATCTCGCGAAAGTTTACTCGAGACACGAGGTAACCGGTTTCCTCGACAAATTCCCGCAGAAATCGATACAGATCAGTGTCGCGCATAGTCACGGTTGAGTCCTCGCGAATGCAATAACGTTGCAGTAGCAATTCGAACGGATCGATCATGACGTGCAAGTTTCGAGCATCGCGTATCATCGTGTCTGGCAGTTCATCTATGATTATCGGATCATCGAGTTTGTCGCCGGTAGTGTCGCAAAAGATTCGCACCGACCGTTTATGCATACGCGCATCGCGCCGCAGAGCGATCTCGTCGCCATGCGCAGAATTATCGTCCGCCGCTGCGATCGAGTCTGCAAATTCGGAAATTACGCTCGGTATGTGACTGTCGAGTTGCGGCGCCATTGTCGCGGACGATGATTTCTTCGCTGTCGCGTCGCCGTCACGCATATCGTCGTCGTCCGTATCCGGCTCGCAATCGGACGATTGCGACGATGACGAGAACGACGACGACGATTCATAGTTGTCTTCATCGCGCGACTTTGAGCGATTGTACATCTTCATCACACGATCGTTCAAGTGAAAGGCGAGCATTCGTCGAAAGAGCGCCAATCCTTGCGCCCCGGTGTTAAGATGCGCTTTAGTCGCCGCGTTCAAGTTCAATTCCGCGTGTTCTATCAGTCGCTCCACCTCGGCCTGGTGCGTCGCGATCGCGTCGTACAACGAGTACGTGGCGTCGTTGTAGGTGCACATGTCCGTGCCGTAGTGTTCCATCGTGAGAAACAGACCGGTGCGAAACGCTTGATAGTTGACCCCTCGCGCGAAGCATCGCGTGGCAAATTGATAGGACACGCTCGGAATGGCGTGGGTCTTGACGAAATCTGTCGAGGTATCGAGATGTCGGCCGTGCAGCGGTTTGAAGCGATGCAGCATGCGCAGACAAAATCTCAATCGGGTAATCACTCCGTCGTCGCTGCGCAATGATATCGCGTCGTTCACCGTGAGCACTATCTTGGCCAAATTTCGCAGGTATTGCGTTTGTTGCTGTGGAAAATATCGACTCTTCATCATGGTGCTGGAGATGAGATTTTTGAAGAGTTCCGCGTTCATGCGCTCCGGCTCGTCGACTTGGCAGATGTGCGAACGCATCATGCTCATCAGGTCGGTATTCACCTCATCTTTGATGCCGTATCTTAGCGTGGCGTTGCTGAGTGTTCCGCTGAGCACGCTCGAAAACACCGGTCGCAACACCTCCGACACGAATTCGCTCTTACCGCTGTCACTCGTGCCCTGCAGCAGCAGCACGGTTTTGAGAAATTGTCCGGGAAATCGAATTGCCGTGATGTAACGCAACAGAAACATAATGACGCGGGTGTCGCCGCGCGCAAATATGAACAATGTGACCACGGCCGTGCAGATGCTATACGCTAGATCATTCGAAACATCTTTACCCTCAGGCCTCGAAGTTGCATACGCGGTCAGTCCCTTCGACAGAGAATTTGTATCGTACGAGTGAATGCGACACTCGGGATACAGACGAGACAGCGCCGTGTGACATTCGTCAAACAGCGAGCATCGCGGATCGGACAAATGAGCGAACGCGTTCATATTTTCGCTCGGTGAGCGCGCGTCCCGCAACGACGCCGGTAGATCGGTCAGACCGTGCGCGATGAACCGCTGCTCGTCGCGATCGCTCGATACACGATGATGCGACGTACGAATAAACGCAACACGCCGTCCTCGCTCGCGCGTCACTAGAAACAAGTAAGCCGTCGCGATGTTTACTAGAGTCGCGCTATCGTCCTCGGTCGCGACGGACGAGGATGCGAACGATACCCAACGCACGAGCGCCTCATCGTTGGCGTGAGCTTGCGCGAATTCGTGCAAACGCCAGGACGCGCAAAAATTGCGCATCGCATCCAGACTAACGGTCGTAGTAGTAGTCGTAGACCGTAACAATTGCTCGCGCGAGTCTAAATCGTCGCATCTGCGATTGCGTCGCGTCGCACGTTTCGTTCCGATTGATACGTTGAACGACGGTGGTACGGTGTGAAACATCACCGAGGCGGACACTAGATCGCGAATCGAGCGTTGTCGTCGCGATGTCGTCGCAGCCCGATCGCGACACGTCCGCGATCACGTTCGCGTTGTCGTCAGCGTCGTCGAAGCTAAGTATGATCTTGCGCTTGTACTTTTCGAGCTCGCGCATCAGCACCTCCTGATCGGTGAGCGGTCGCGACGCCTCGTCGCTCGCTTTCGCATTGTCGCGTCTATCGTTGTTCGACGTGTGGGCGAACGACGACGACGAGGCGGAGATATCGTTCTCGACGCGACAACCGTCCCATTCGCGCGCAATCGCTTCTCGCATTTGTTTGCGCAATAGCGATTGACTATCGACAAATGAATCTCTGGCCAGTCGTTCGACCACGCGCTCGGCTGACTCGTCGGTGGACTTGATTGACGACGAATCGGCCGCACGCGTCGTCAGTAACAACGATCTGCAACCGAGAGGTGCGTACAACATGTATGTCATGAGCACGCTAGAGTTACCATGTTGCTGCTGCGATAATTCCACGAGAACGCGCATCAACTGTCACACGCCATCGCGACTCGATAGCAATTGACGTCTGAAAGAGTGGGCCAGATTCAGCGCGATGATCGTGAATGCGCACGCGAACGGCGCTGACTCGAGCAAATTGTATCGGGCGTCGTGTTCGCCTTAAAAGGATAGCAACCTTTGACTTTGAGAGACTGTCAGCTTGTACCACTAGGTACAAGTAACAATGCCTCTCTCTGTAGTCGCCGTGCGCTCGGGATAGCACTAGAGATGTCGCTTCCGAACGACATCTCTCAACGTTATCTGGGGAGTGGAGAGTGTCGTGAGCGTGGAGCGTCAGATAGCTCAGTGGTCTAGAGCAGTCGCCCGGCAAGCGAAAGACCCGAGTTCGATTCCCGGTCTAGCGACTATCGCGCTCTCGATATTTTTCTCTCCTCGGAACGAAAAATGAGATGCAGGTCCCGAACGCACGGCGTCCCGTCGCCACCTAGTACGCCCTCTTTCTTTCATGGTGGATCCCCCTTCGGCGCGTTGCAAAACGTGTCCAAGCGCTAGGGGGCAGCCAAAATATGGCGTCGACCCCGGGGCTTATTTCTATTATTTGCACCGGATAAGGAGGGGCAACGGTGGAGGCCGGCATACATGGACAGCAGGTCTTAAAAGGATAGCAACCTTTGACTTTGAGAGACTGTCAGCTTGTACCAACAGGTACAAGTAACAATGCCTCTCTCTGTAGTCGCCGTGTGCTCGGGATAGCACTAGAGATGTCGCTTCCGAACGACATCTCTCAACGTTATCTGGGGAGGGGAGAGTGTCGTGAGCGTGGAGCGTCAGATAGCTCAGTGGTCTAGAGCAGTCGCCCGACAAGCGAAAGACCCGGGTTCGATTCCCGGTCTAGCGACTACCGCGCTCTCGATATTTTTCTCTCCTCGGAACGAAAAATGAGATGCAGGTCCCGAACGCACGGCGTCCCGTCGCCACCTAGTACGCCCTCCTTCTTTTAATTGCAACAACACGGACGACGTAGCGGATGTGCAATCGTCCGCGTCGTTTTGTCGCTCATCGGCCGTAGCGGCGAACTCGTTATCGCGATTGACGCCCTGTTGCTCGATGGTCGTCGCCGTCGCGGCAAGCGCGTCGTCAGTGCGCCAGGTTGTGCGTTCCGGCACCACGTTCGAGTACAGATAATGATTTACCGCGTCGCGAGAACACACCATGGCGAAATATTCACCCGCGTGTTCTATCGCGTGATGCGCGAATCGATTCAACTGACGATCGGTCGTCTCGTTGAAACGATAACGCTGCGGCGGATTGCAGTCCTCATAATTGATCGTGAGGGTGCGCGACATTGCGGGTATGCTCAGCTTGAATCTGTTCAAATAGAGATTCAGCACAATGTGATGCGATGTGCGCTTGTCCATGTAACGCACAAACTTGTCGAGCGTTTGACCGCACACGATCGTCGTCTAGCCGCTTTCCTGGGACGCGTTTTCGCCACCGTTACCGACCAACGAATTGGCCGCACCGCCCAGCGCGCTGCCGCGATATGTTTTTCCAACGAGCTCCATCACCTCGATCAATCCGATGCGAAACGCCGGGATCTCGACGCGCGAATTATTTGAACCGCCGCGCGATTTGGCGCCATCGAGACGCCTCGCCGTCGAAGTCGACGTGTCGTCGCGCGTCGGTTTCACCGAGGCGTCTCGATGCGCTCGCTCCTTCACCAGTGAAATGTATCTGGCTGCGAGATACTTGGCGAACGTGTCCGAATTGCGCGGACACATGAGCGTGTCGTTGCCCGGATCGAAGTATCGCGTAATGCCAGTGCAAAAAGTTTGCCAGCTCGAGCACGTCTCGCGCGCGCAACAGTTCGGCGTAGAGATCTCGAGCATCTGGCGCGCTCGACGAGTAATCGTTGTTGCTGCTGCTGCTGCTACTACCGTTGTCCTCGTGAACGACCGAATCGCAAGTATTACACGCGCTCGCGTACAGATACTCAAACACGATATCGAGCACCTCTGTGCGCGAATACAGACTGTCGTAGAGCACGTCGGCGGCCACACACGCGCCGTTTTGCAGCAAACGACCGTGCACGGACATTCGCTCGAGCGGCGTCTTCAACGGCTCGCGGCGCAATAGCAACGGAAACAGCACCATTTCCGAAATGCACATTTTATCGAGAATCGATGCGGAGCGACCGTCACCAAGTCGCTGATAACGACACAGCAGAAAGCGAGTACGTCGCGTAAATTGCGAATCGGCAATCTTGTTGCAAGCGACCAGAAAGAATTCGCACACCTCGCCGAAGCAAAAATTTTTGCCAAACACGTAAAAGTAAAACTACGACAGCGTGATGGACGGTGTGGCGTTGATCAGATGCAGCAACATCAGAATAACGCGCGATTCCCCTCTGCGACTACTCGCGACGTTGCTCAGCACGTTCGAGTTCAACAAAAAATCCATAAAGCTCGGACATATCTTTCGATACAGACTCACATGTTCCACGTAGATATTTAGCATTTTGTGGTGACGATCGCTCAAAGGCACGTTGCATCTCTGTATCATTCGGATCAGTCGGTCGATTATGCGTTGATGCGCCGGCACGGTCGCGCGCGTCATTATCAAACGCAGGAATACGCGCGACAGACGCATCGCATTCCAGTATTCCTTCACTTGACGATCCACGATGTCGACATTGAGCAGGCTCGTGCGTCGTCTAGTTTGCAACTCGCGAATTTTTGACAAATCGTTCGCCGAGAACACGTAATCTTGCCCGTTGCCGCTTTTATCGACCGTAGCTTCGCCGTTGTTAGCGACTCGCATACAATTAGATACCACTATTGTTCGTTTACCGATCAGCGACAACGACGGCAACTGTCGATCGTTCGTTGACGCGAGTCGCTGCTGTTGGTCACAAAACGCACCGCCGACCGAGACAAATCGCTCAAGTTCCGGCATCGAGGAAGAAATTGTGGACGATGACGACGACGAGGACGACGGCGCGCTTGGATCGATAACGCGCGGCCTTTTGTTCGCCGTGGTATCGGCTGCTGCTGCTGCAGCGCGTCGTTTACCACGACGATCCAGTTGTTATTCTCGCGATATCTCGGCCATGGTCCATTCCGTAATGTCGCGATACACTGCCCGTCTGTCGTTGCGTCTTCGCTCCGAAATCATCAGCAATGTACGATCCGACACACCACTGATTTCCGTCGCCAATTGCGCTGGCGCGGTGTCGGTCGCGAACGGCTCAGACATAATCGCGCTACGTGTACGCGACGAATCGGTCGCCGTCAATGACGCTCTCCGTACGATCGAACGTGGCGATCGGTTTGTCGCAATTTTTTCTCGTTGTGTCTTCAACGACGACGAATGATACCACTGATCCAAAATCGAACGACGTCTCGTTGGCCGTCGCAACGGAATCGTTCCGGCGCGGACTCAACAGCCAGTAGCCGCGTCGTTCGGTCCTACCGGAGTGTACGAATTCCCTGATCCCGCCGACAGTGATGCACCGATCAATGGCTTCAACCGCACCGGCGTCCAGGCGTACTGTTTGCAAAGCAGCGGAAAAGTCACGCACTATACGCACGTCGCCGTAGTACAACGGGGCTGATATCACATCGTTAACGTCGACCGCGCTGATCCACGCGCTCATACGTGGACACAGCGATTCGTTGAAGCGATTCGCTCGTTCAACCGTGGCGAACACCAACGTCAATGGTAATCTTAGTCGCGTATTGTCTAACGTCTGTTCTAATGTGACCTCCGGCGGCAGACGTGCAATATTCCCGAAAACAGTCGCACTGAACGAAGCGTTCGTGTTGACGATAGATATATCGTCCGAGTCAAACATGATCTCGGATTTTTTTAATGATTTCCGCGACTACGGTGATGGGTAGTAGTAGGGAGCATGCTGCTTTTTTATGAATCGTGTCCCCCTTCTACCCTACAGCATTTTTTCGCGTTGACAAAAATCGATAACTGCTCTTGTTTCGTCAAATCTACCACCCCCATCCCCCCTCGATGGCATCAGTTCCGAAAGTGGCGACGAATCCTTGTCGATCGGTCGCGCGATATCGCGTGTTCGCGCCGATAGATTCACCACGTTGATAATGACGCTCGATAGCAAGATTGCGGCACATTGTGAGACCATGACAAAATCGGAATCGGCGACGATCGAACGGCAACAATTGTGCTTTTCTGAATCGCACAACACCTGCGGCGCTCAATCCACCCGCGAGCAAAAAACTCGCTGGAGTTCGTCGTTGACCGAGCGCATTTCGGCAATAGCTCGCGATCGCGCGATCGTCGCGCGTCGCGAGCTCGCCACCTTGAGCGGCGTCGCCGTGGCTTCTCGAGCGACCGAGCGGCGGTCGCGCCGCCGTCGTATGCGTGCAATGATCGAGGCCGAGAATGGATTCGCGCTGGTGCAATCTGTGACCACGGTGGCGAATCGAGCGTGCGTGAAAATCGCCGAAATGGACATTGCGTCGAATATTTTACCGCGCGACCAGTGCGTCGTGTATCTGACAATGTGCGGCAATGGGGGCGCCGCTACCAGTGTCGGTCTACTAGATTACATATTTTTGCGCAAACGTTGGTCGGCTCACGGCATATGTTTGATAGACAGCAGCGTACTCGAAATGACTATTCGAGTGGATCGAGCGATTGGCGAAAATGCACCGTCTGTGCACCGTTGCGACATTCGATTGGCGGCCGACGCGTATGCTTTGTCGAAGAAACAACCGTGCGATTCGCGCGATTCCCCGACGACGCTCATCGGCACGATCAAACAAATGCGTCGTCGTGTCAATCTGGTGCTGCTCGACAATGAGCGGCCGCGAGCGCGACCGAGCGAGCGCGCGGACAAAACGCGTGACTATTCGTTGCTCACGGCCGGATGGAACTTGGCTCGTTCGACGTTACGTCCGTGCGGCTCGTTGCTGTTGCGAACTTTTGCTTTCGATGATGCGTCGCGCGCCGAAACAATACGTGCCATGATTCCGCATTTCATCGATTTCACCGTGCTGAAATCGTGGCATTCGTCGGCGATGAGCGACGAGCAATTCGTGCATTTTCGTTCCTTCGTTGCCGACCCATCATCGAGAAACGCGACAAACGGGTCGTCGACGACGTCGTCGCCGTCGTACGAATTGGCACTTTTGCGCGCGGATACGGCCGTATCGATGAAACAATTGGTCGCGTGTGATCGCGTAAAACGTGCTTGGGAGTCGCGATCTCGCAAGCACGTTGCCGACAACGATCGACTGCTGCGATTCAGCGACAATGATTGTCGTCCTGCCGAGAAGCTGCTCAGACTGGTCGACCACGTGTCTCGGGAGGAGACGCTCGAAATCGCGCGCGAATTGCAACGGTACGGCGCTCGAAATCTGCTCCTGCCCGCGCTCGATGCCGGTAGTTTGTTTTCGATCGAATCTGGCGGTGTTTAGTTTTTTTTTCTCTAGCTCCTCTAACCTAAGATCGGGTTTTTTTGCGATCGAAACGCGCTGTCGTACCAATCGCGACGTTTCGCCAAAGATCATTTACGCGCACGTCCGTAAGTCAGAGCGAGGACGGGCAGTAGCGGCGGCGCACGACAATGCTGCTGTTCGTATTGGCTCTGTGCTTGATCGGGTGTGCCCACGTGCTGTATTTGTCGAACGTGAAGAAACAGCAGCAACGCGCGGTGATGGAGCCAACACCCGCGAGTGATGCGCCGTCGATCGTGTTGCCGCAGACTGTTAGCGAGCGGAAACAGCAATCGATCGAATCGCAGCACGGTCGCAATGTTTTTACACACGCAAACTTGTTGCCGCGTCGAGCGCGCTTCGTGAACATCGACCCGAATGCCGACACACAATTCTCGCGCATAAACGCCGGGCAATTTCGACCGATATTGGTGGCGATATGGCGCGAATTACGAGACAGGGTGCATTACAACAACGTTCGACGAAGCGACTGAACAAATTCCTCCGACGAGGAGCAAAATTTGCACGGTGGAAACGTCGATAAAACACTCGCGATCGATGAATTGAACGCCACTTTGGCCGAATTCGAAGGACCGGACAGTCGTGCGACCTCGGGTGAATACGAGGCAATAATCATGATTCTTGAGAACGACGACCGCCACGGGCTCGATCGTATCGAGGATGCGATGGAGCCCATGGGATGGGCGACTCGCGATAAGAGATTAGCGGCCGCTCGCGATCGAGAGGTCGCCGTGCTGTGGCGACTGTACAAAGACTTCGAGATGGACAACAATCGCTTGCGTCGTCGCGAAATAGCAAAGGACGCGGTAAATCCCGAGCAATTGGCTCGCACCTTCGCGGTGTGTCTCTCGTTGTTTATCGACGCGACTGACGAAGAGGGACTCGCGTATCTGGCCTCTCTGATTCTATTGTATGTGCGAGTTATGGACGATCGTGTCGCGAGCGACGAGCGCTACGCGAAATTGCGCTCGGTGTGTCGCTCTGTCGATCCGACGTTGATAGATCTAAAGTGGCGAGACATTGCGCGAATGGTGTACAAGGCTAAAAATCGCGCGGTTAGCAACGTTCCATCGTCACAGTTCCCCAACCACTATACGCGCGGTCGATTGATCCATCGACGCGAGGTCAGTCGAATACCGTCCGAGTGTATCTTTCATACGATCGATTCGTATCCGCGCAGCGTGGAGCGGTGCTCGATGCGCGATTCGAGTCCCTCGACGCGCTACGGCTCGTACGCGTTGGACGAGTCGTCGATGCGTGGACTCCGCCGATCGGGCCGCCGTGGTTTCTATAACATCCGCCGAAACATCTGGCTCGTGTGGTTTCTTCCAACGGCATGACGTACGAATTGAAAACCCGACTTTACAAGCCGTCGTCCAAAGTGTACTACGTGCCATCTGAAACGCGTCACAGCGATGCGTATTTTGACGGTCGAACCGAGCAGGACTTTGAATCGAACGAAGCGGCGATTCAACGACTGGGCGGTCGTTTCTACGTGGATCACTTTTGGTACGAGGCCAACGTAACGTCGATGGTGTTGCTGGACGGGACGCAATTCGTCTGGGTCGGCAATGCGCGCGATGACTCGTTCGAGGCCTCATTCTCGCTCTATCGAGCGCCTATCAACGACTCGAACGATGATCTAAACGACGCTAGAACGAGCGATTTTGAGATTCTTCAGCATTCGCGCGGCGTCGGAAAGATCACCGGTGAATCGTTCTTGAATATTGTCTTGAAGCACAAAGTGCACGACGGTTGCGATCAATACACCAATGTACATATTTTCATGCAACAACGAGACGCAACCACCGCTCCTCCGGCGTGTCGGTTCGACAATATCCATGAAATAAGAATACAGGTGACGGTCGGTTGCCGAGTTATCGCCAAGGTGCTCCATAAACGCGAGGTGTCGTCCAACGCGAGCGACGACGTGCTCGTTGACGCTCCGTTTATGCGCCGTTGGCTTCATTTGCCCGACGAGCAATTGAGTGCCGAAATGTGGCGATATTCGATAAACGACGAGAAACGATACACCGTTCCCAATGCCGAAATTGCACGAATGCGCATAGAAAAGCATCGATTGAGCATTCGCAATCACGCCACGCTGTTGCGCGCAATCTGATCGATGTGTGTGCGCAAGTAACGAGCTCTCGTCGATATCTTTCTCCGTGGCTCGATAATGGAAAAAAAGATATCGATGGAAACAGACGTCGGTGTTTTTTTTTTCAGCGCAAACAATCGGGCATTTGATAAAATTTCCTTGAATCGAATCGCGTCGCGGCGCGTTAAAACAAACAAGAATCTCTTTGTTTGACCGAGTATAAAAAAATCGATACTCACGGCCTACGGTTCAGAATGGCGCTGAGATTCATACAGTTCGTATGACTTTTGCGAATAGAGATCGAAACCTAACACACACACACACGCATACATTCGCGAGAATGGATCGTCCGGTGCGTTCTACCGTGTCGGAAACGGCCAAATGGGTCGCAATATTCGAGACACTGTGCGCGCGTTATAGGTGCAGATCGATCGGATCGCTGGTCGATATAGCGACTCGACGGCGCCAAGACGACGACGACGTGCTGTTTGTGAGCAGATCCGGTGGCAAATGGCTGGCTGAGATCATTACGATCGATCTGATGAGAGACGAGGCCGCGATGGTGCGTATGACTGAGGAATCCAAATCGGCGTTACGACGGCTCGTCGGTGCGTACGACGTGCAGCAACAAATGCGAGCGAGCAGCGACGCCGAATCGTGCGAGATTGTGTTCGATTGGTTCGTCGTGCGTTCGAACACCATGGGCACCAACGAGTGAAATTGCGCGTTCAGATGCTCGGTATCGCTCGAGGACAACGGTTCGGCTACGGCGATTCTTCATCGACGACCGTCTCGTTCCAACAGCAGTAGCAGCATCACCACCGTCGCACAATGGAGCAACGGAGTCGTCGACTCGATAGTCATGAGCACCGACGCGATACGCGAGACGCTACAGTGTCTATTGCGTGTAGATCGAAACAATCGACTGATTGTGCTGTTGATGCTGAGCAACACCACTCGTCGACAAGCGATCTCGTCGACCAGTTTGGCCTGCGGTTCAAACTCGATCGAGTGTTTGCGTCCGTTCGCGCTGATACTGGCGTGCGAGTTGACGGTACGCAATATACGCTACGAGAATCTCAGTTTGCATCACGATCCAATCGGCGAGACATCATTGTCACCGCAGCGGCCGCCACCGTGCGTATTGACGAAGGCGAGCGAACTGCACGAACGAACCCAATGGTTGCGCATCGTTCGCTACGACGACAGATACAAAATGCGCGATCGTATAATATGTTATCGCGTGTCCGGTAGCGTTCGATTGCTCTGGCGCGACGGTTACTTATTTAGCGGTGGTGACGACAAGAACGCGGACTCTCTGTTTGCGCGATCGGTGCATCATTTGCCCGAATTGGCATTCGTCGATCTGTCTCGCCTGTCGCGCGAGATAAAGCGAGACGAGCGATCGGTGCTATCCCTGTGCGACTACGATGTATTGCTGCGACGTTGCGAAAATACATTAGCCTCGACGTACCAGTTGGAACGGTCATGTCGCGATCACGGTGGTGGTGCCGATTCGTTATCGTCGTCGTCGTCGAAAAGCAATTACGAGCGACGTTGCAAGTCGCGCTATTTCGTAAATTCGGAAAATCGATTGGTACTGTTGGATTACACGCAACTCAGTTGATTTTTTTTACGATACAGAGCAATGGCCGGTATTTTTACTCTAGACGAGATTGTGAATGCTTCGGCCACGGTGGCTCTTGGCGCCAATGCCGCACCGTTTGTCTGGTTGGCGATGGCGTTCTCCGCGATAATCGCGCTCGTTTCTTCGTTCCTCGCGTGCAGCTTGTTGTACCACGACTTCAAACCGTCGCGATGTTGCAACGACGTGTGCACTGCGAACGAAATGTCCAGAGACAAGGGTACCACGACACCACTACCACCATCACCACCGGTCGGATCGCGCCATGCCGAGGCGAATCGAGCGATTCGTTACATCGACCGAAGCGGACCAAAATTTATGCTACCCGTCAACATAAATGTGAATGATTTGAAATTTGTATGAGAAATAAAACAAATGAACCTATTTGTTGACCTTTTTTCCATCAAATCACCCATGTTTCGTCGTACACATGTTGCTGCAGTTTCACGACACGATACGCTAAAAGAAAAAGAATTCGGCTCAATTTGCGCCATTTGCATTATTCGATCGGTCTCTTCGATGCGCGAAAATTGTCAGAAGTGCACGCATGGCAAACTCTGCCAAGAGTCTCAGATCCAATCGCAAAATGCTCCACACCGCTGACACGATGCGCGACTGATCGCGACTGGCCAGATTCGCACGGTGCGCAATTGCCGACCATTGTGCTTCGTACAGTTTGTCCACGGAAAGAGCGACATTGTCGGCGCGACGTAACACATTGAACCATTCGTCGATCGACTCGATCATTCCGCTAGCATCTCCGTAGAAATACAAAAATGCTATTGTGCCGTGCAATATAACGCCGTTTCGATATGGATCGCGCGTATTGCTATAGCGCATCGTCAATGCTCGCGATATAATATGCAGACAATACTCCCGACAGAAATGATTGTGCAGCTGAGCCAGAACCGAGCCATCGATCACCGTGGGATAAGCGGCGCGCTTCAAACGAGATATCGTCTTGCACCGATCCGAGTAACTCGAGCCGCATTGCGCCGACACCTCATCGCGCAAGATTCTATCGTTTACAGAGTTGACGACCTTGCGCTGCAACGACTCTACGGAAGTACGCAATAGCTTCAACGATGCGACCAATCTAACGGTCACATGTTCCGCCAAATCGCGCACTTTGGTCACAATATCGGTCAATTTTTGCGACACATCGTTCATTTTGCGCACTCTGTCCATTTCGAGCGTTAGATGTTTATTTCGGGCGATCAGTTCATCTCAAGCATGTCGGTATTCCGTCGAACGCTTGTCCTCCTCCAACGTCAGAGCACGCTCCAACTCGATCGTTTTATACTGCACCGCTAAGCGTACCGAATCGTCCGAACGAGTCAACAGTGCGCCCAATTCGTTGGCCGATTCGGTCAGGCTGTCGCTCTGACGAGTCAAATCGAGTCGTCGGCGCGATACGAGCGATCGTCCAGAATCCAACCATTCGCCGTACCGTTCGCTCGTCGTTGCGACCATTTTATCGTAAGCGACTCGCAATTCAGCAATCTTGGTTTCTAGCTCGCCGAGCGTTTCGAGCGATTCTCTATATTGGCGACAGCCATTTCGAGCTTCGCTCAGCCATGCGTTCGTCAACTCGATCATCACTCGCGAATCCGCGCGATAATTCGCGTCGGATACGTCAACGAACGACCGCACGATATCCACATTGCGAAACGCGTCGGTCGATTTGTTTGTCCATCCGAACGAGTGGTCACTATTGAAAAATCCGTACAATCGCAACAACATTATCGTGCGATAAGTATCACGCGTAGATTCATAGAATCGTTTGCGCGTATCATGAGCGGTCGCAATCATGTCGATCAAAGGCGATCGAACGGACGGATATTCGTTCGGTGTCACATTGGTTATATTAACCGCTGTATTCTTGAGAAATATGACCAAGCTGTCTGCCAAATCTACGGTCTTGAGCGTTTCTCGCGTAGCACTCAACCATATCGTATCAGTGTGATTTGCGTCAGTCGCTTGTTTATTCGGGTCGTATTGACTCATACTTACGTCATTCGACTCCGGTGCGACGACGCTCGACCCCGAGCAAGCGATAAGGAGACGCTCGATTACGAGCGAGCGATAAGGAGATGCTCGACTACGAGCGAGCGATAAGGAGACGCTCGACTACGAGCGAGCGATATTGTCGAATCGGCGAAGCGAAAGTAATGCGATATTCGGTTGCGACAGTGTTCAACGAAGCGAAACAATTACCGATGCTCCGGTTTCTCTCAAGTAGCGCACGATGGATGGGTATATAAGGGCGGTCGCGAGACGAGCAAATCACTTGCGATCCAGAGTTGTCCTCGAGCAGTCTTGGTAAGAAGTTTTATAAAAATTTAACATTGCTAATCGCGGCTTTTTTTGTATCGAACGATAAACGCGCAATGACTCACACACACACACACACACACACACACACACACACACACACGAAATGAGGTCATTTTCGCGGCGACACGTTGAAGCGCTGCTCGACCACCGAGCATTAGAACAATACCGGGTTCAATCAGCGGGCATAAGAGCATCGTGGGGATCCTCACGCCGGGTAACGCGGCTCGTCCGTGCCCCCGGTCCGATAGTGAGTGCTAACTCGCCACGCTGGTGACGATGGTTTGTCGTGCTGAGATGGTTTTACGACAGTGAACGTTCGCCCGATGATGAACGAGTTTCCACACGTTAGACGCGTTTTTTTGTATACCGTCGACTCTTCGTTGTGTGCGTTTCGGGCAAAATAACGCACACTGTAACGTCTCGCGTCTCCCTAGGGATCGTGATCCGCCTGCTCTCTATTTATTTAGGCCTACCTGCTTACACCGGCACTGCCTGGGATGCCGAGAGCTTTTCCGGACAGATGGTGAAAGGGGGAAATATGGTGATTGTAGGTGATATAAAGATTATGGCTATTGATAGGAATAGAGACTAAACAATTGTTTATTTAACAATGAGACAATATGATAGTTAAAAGTGTAATATAAATGAGTGATAATACTTATAGTTATATAATTAATGAATACAAATGTGGTTTACATTATATAGCTGCTGGTAATGAGTTACAATGAAGTGTTGAGAGAATGTACAGTTATCCTGCCCGGTGGAAGTAATGAAGGTGGTACGGTAATTTGCGAGGAGTTCCAGTGAGAGAATAGGACTCCAGTTGGTAAATGTAGGTGGCTGTCTTGTTGTTGAAAGTGTCGTCCTGTGTTAAATCTATCAATTCTATATCTAGAGTTTCTGTCGTTGAACGCTGTTTAACCAGCCGAGGGTTGCGCGTGCGAGCCCTGTAAGAGCTTGGTAAAGAATGCGAATCCGGAATGAAGTGTCTTTGTGTGGAATGTAATGGACGTGGAGCGTATTTAAATGTGCTTATGAGTCTGTTTTGTAATAAAAACTTGATGTACGATGGAGGAACTAGATCGTGCCCCGTGATATCTTGTATTATACGGGGTTTGGTGGGGTCCATGTGTTGAGACAACAGGGCCGCTCGTCGGCAAGCTTCCTTACGTAGCTGCCTTGCCTTCTGTTTAACGCCCCCGCGATGTTTATTTGGCATCTAACGGATTGAGTTTAAGAATAACATTTTTGGTCGGACAGGTTAAAATAGCAATTGATAAAATTAATTATTGAGTGAAAAGGACTCTTGTGACTTTAGTTATCCGTTGCCAGAGTACTATAAAAGTACTAATAATTAATGCTTAATATCAATGCTTTGGCAGTTAGGTTATGCTGGTTGTAGGAGAAGGATAATTGAGGCGGGTGGCGGCTGTCAGCTGCGCCCCTGAGATTGAAGGATGCTAAGCACTGTACAGGTTATTAATTCACAAGTTAAATTTCCTGATCTTGATGGAGAAGGGGTGGTCTTATGAGTTGGACGGGATGGATAGGATGCTTGAGCCGAGAGGCACCCGTAAGGCGCTCCTCAGTCTGGACAAGGATAGAGGCGGGTAGCTCCAGTAAGGCGCTTCCCTAAAAGTGAGCAAGATCTATGCTTAATAATGTAAGATTCAGATTTAATGGTTAATGAACTATAAATTCCTCTGGCAAGAGATGTTATGGCACCAATTGATTTAAGTAACTGAATAAAAAGGACAAAGATTTATGAATGCTTAATATCTTCCTTTCAAGAAAATGCTCGAACAAGAGGAAAAAGGCTGCCGATAAAACAAGGATGCTGCATAAAATTAAAATGCTTAGTAGAAAATATTGAAGGATTGTATGCCGACGCAATGGCATATGTTCGTTGTACAAGAAAATCGGTGATTTTAATGGAATTGTACAATAGCAAGTAACACAGTGAGGTAATTAAGGCGTATGCCGATGCAATGGCACACGTCTACACATACACAATAAAATCAGTTACAATTCAATAAATGCATATACATATATATATGTGGGTGGGGAAGGATGCACTTCATGAAATGATTTATATTATTCCAGCTTTTATAATGGATAATGTCAAGATCTTGTCGTTATTAAGAATATACTTTCGTCTAAATAAACAATGAGATTGTAAAAATATTATTAATCTGAAACCTTAGTAATTTGATTGTTTAATATAGAATAGTCTTTACGGATAATGGTAATAGCAGAACGCAGTATATTTTATATGTGCAAGTGCAGGTTACAGTGGAAACAGTGGGAATATTATATCAAGTACATAATTATTCATGAAATTATAAAGGCATATAAATGTCTTATAACTAAAATAGCTAATGAGAGAGATAGATAGAAGGCTAACATGAAGGAACGTCTCTGTGAGTCCTTGTTACGAGATAATTGTAATTTTTATTTTTATTCCGTCTATTAACGAGGTGAAGGCCTAGGAGGTTGGAGTAAGCAGATTTTCAAAGCAGAGTCTCCGGCGTAAGGAATCCGCCTGGAGACGATGTCAGAGTGGTGGGATGCCACTGCTGATAAGGATTCTGACTATACCAATACGGCTCTGTGCTTGGCACCGATGCCGTGCGCGCGTAACCCTGTGCTTAGCACCGATGTCATGCGCCCGCAAGGAGGAATGGAAAGGGAATAATAAGTGTGTGAGCGTAGTTCACTGCGTTGACAGACACTGGGGTTTCGTAATCACGATTTAGAAAAAGAAGAAATCTGAAGATTGTCTCTCTCTCTCTCTCTTTATATATATACTAGCTTGTATAGCGTATCCTAAGGAAATCGGAACGAAATTCTAAGAGCGGTTTTGACAAACTAAACGTAGATAATACACTATTCGGATTATAATGAATGGTCCTTATGTAAGGCAGTTACGAACCGACATGAACGAAAAAATTTCAGCGTGACGCTATGGTATCTGTTAAATAATTCGACTTGGCGTATGGTGAAACGTCACTGGTTCACTCGCGTAACAATTTTCCTAAGGCTTAGATCGCGATTGTATTTCACTTGCGCGAAACGCGGTGTATGTGGTGTTGTGCATTAAAATATTATATACTTACTATTTATTTCAATAGCTCAGACTTTTGCAGAGAAATCTCAAAGAACAGGCTTTTTTATTCCAGAATACTCTCAGTACTGTTGGGACCACTCTAGCCACGGCACAACTCGAGCGGGGAGTCGACTTATCCGCACACTTTGAGTATTATAAAACACCGTGGATGTTCTGGCAAGTTTCCTAAGAAATCTTCCAGATTTTGAATAGCACAAGGCAAAGGCTCTGAAGGAGCGTAGGAAGAGGCTCTTATGCGAGACGACCGTTGTCCGTGGTGGCACGGTCGCTCAGAGCACTTTTCCTCTTTGCGTCAAATTAACAAAGATGTCTTTGAGGCACTCCTAAGAGGCACGTCTGTACTGTATGAACTTCCGATGTCGACTCTGCGGTGGGAGCTGCTCCCGGGGCCTCGTTCGGTCCGGACAATGGAACTCAAGAGTGGGGTAGGCTATATGGTAGGAGTAATGGGATTATACGAGAGGGATCCAGAGTAGGAGCGTTCAAGGTTTTTCAGAGTGGGACTGAGTGGCGTGATGCTGACGGGGCATCGAGACATCTCGGCGCGCCGCGGATGTGATAAGGAGCGTGGTCAACAGGATGCCCTATGTTACCTGATATGGGCTCGGGTTACTCGGGATCCAGAGCACCTTCGGTGGCCCGGCTGCGTGCGTGCCTTATCTTTGAGACTTCCTGTCGCCAGTCTGACTTATTAATTTATATGTGCGCGTAATTATTCATGCCTTATAAATATTAATAATAAAAATGGGTAGTATTATTATGTTGTGTTCTTAAGGTTATAATATACGCCTAATAGTATATTATATGAATAGTGTAATAGAAGTTATAATGTTAATTAGTATGATATTTTATAAAGACAAATTGCATGTTGTATAAAAAGAGATATTTGTTATTAATGTTTAAATGTGGGTTATTAAGAATTATTATAAGAAATGCATATTGTTAACAATGGGTTTTAGAGTGTAGAGATTTATAATATTGTTAACTGGAAATTAGGATTTCTATTACAGGGATCCTTATTATTACTGTTGTTAGATAATGTTTCTCCGCAAGGCTGAGTCTACCATAGGCTCTTACTTACGTATGTCGGTAAGATAGATCCCTTGGTAGGTTTCGTTATTATTGGCGTCGGTAATTAATTAACAATTGTTATACGAGTTCTTATGTATAAATTGCCGACTTTTAGACCTTATAGAAGCTTATGGTAATAAAGAAATTCGATGAACAATTAATTTTTATTATTAGTGATGAGTTCAAGCCGTTGTACTGTAACGAAACGAATTTAAAAGAGTCAAATATTAAGAAGAGCTTGAACGTGGACGAGGCTTAAATTAAATTAAATAAAGTATTTAAACGTGACCAAGGCAAAAATGGTGGATTTCCAAGCTAAATAGGGTATTTAAACGACCCCTTGAAATTAAATAAAGTGAGGTTTATTAAATTTTAAGTAAAAATTACCAAAATTTTGAGAATGTACTGTCAGAAGGATTCTCTGTTTTTGTGGGCAAGAATTAATTGTTTTCGTTTGGCATTATTTCCTTTTGTAATTAATATTCTGAGGTTTTGACATTGGCTTATGTTTCCACTAAAGAATGTTTCTCATGTACGTAGGTGTTAAAAATATTTTAAAATTGACTTTTCTTAATTTTCACGGACAGGTTACGCATTACTAATGTCCCAATAGTCCCTGCGTATGAATTTTAGAATTTTCTGAAGTCCTACTGGTAAGTAACATTGTGGTTTCTTATTATTGTTAATGTTTT
>NW_020229920.1:0-66795 GCF_003227715.2 Harpegnathos saltator
CCTCATTTTTTTATTATATCAATCTTTTTCTACCCATTAATTTAACAACTTTTGTCTGAAACATTTTCTTATTTGACTAAAATATTCTTAGATATTTATGGAAAATGTTTTCAACATTTAACTTATAATATCTTGCTAACTATTTATTGAAAGAAAAAGTGATATTAGACTTTTTTTCTATTTCGTCTCTAGAATATATTGCTACAATAGTGCCCTAATTTTTTGTTAATTTGATGATTTAGAAATTTCCAAAGGTCAATAAGTTAATAAAAAATTAGGGCATTATTGTAGCAATATATTATAGAGACTAAATAGAGTGAAAAAGTTTAATACTATTTTTTCTTCTGACAAATAGATAGCGACATATCGTAAGTTAAATGTTGAAAGAGTTTTTCTTAAATATCCAAAAAATACTAGGCAAATAAAAAAATGTTTCAAAGTGGACAAAAGTTGTATAATTTCAAAGAGGACATAAAACAGCAGTAATGTTATGTTTACAGATGGCGCCACTTTCGAGATATTCACTGATCATTGCTTTTTTTAAGTGGAAATCCCAATTTTTTATTGCATCATCTTTCTCTACGAACTAATTTTAACAACTTTTGTCTGAAATATTTTTCTATTTGCCTAATATTTTCTGAGATATTTAAGAAAAACTTAATAACTTCTTCATCTTCACGCTCCCGTATAAATGGCCGCCCTACGCTCCCGTATAAATGGCTACCCTACGATCCCGTATAAATGGCCGCTCTACGCTACTATTCGAGTCTCTCTTCCACACATTTTTTGTAAACGCAACATTTTAGGGAAAAATGTTTCAGACAAAAGTTATATAATTTCATATGGGACATAAGACAGTGATAGTGTTTTGTTTACAGATGACGCTATTTTCGAGATATTCACTAATAATTATTTTCTTACATAGAAATACTAATTTTTTATTATGTTGTCTTATTTTACTCCTCAACTTGAGCAACTTTTATTCGAAACATTTTTTTATTTGCCTCATATTTTTTTAATAGTTAGGGAAAACCCTTTCAACATTTAACTTACGATATACCGCTAACTATTTATCGGAAGAAAAAGTGGTATTAGACTTTTTTATTCTATTTAGTCTCTAGAATATATTGTTCAATGGTGTCCTAATTTTTTGTTAATTTGACGATTTAGAAATTTCCAAAAGTCGATAAGTTAATAAAAAATTAGGGCACTATTGTAGCAATATATTTTAGAGACCAGATGAAATAAAAAAGTCTTATACCACTTTTTGTTCCGACAAATAGTTAGCTATATATCATAAGTTAAATGTTGAAAGAGTTTTCCTTAAACATCTAAAAAAATATTAGGCAAATAAAAAAATGTTTCGAACGAAAATTATTCAGATTACCTAAGATAATATAATAAAAAATTGGGGTTTCTGTTAAAAAAAAATAAGCTGACCTTGACGTGACCATGGCACGTTCATTCAAGGTCAAACCAATAACGTAATCTTATGCCCTCCTTCGAACTAAATAACTTTTGTCAGAGACATTTTTTTTATAAAACTTTTCCTTTTCGAGATATTCGTGTGTATTGATTAAAATGATCCACCCTGTCTATAAATATGGACGCGCTGTTGCGTTTACGTAGTACGGCACCTTCTGTTCTGTATGTCTGTATTGGGAAGAGGGTCGCGACGCACAAAAGATGTGCCGTTTTCATTTTGTCGCCGTGACCAAAGAGCATTCACACGTATACTCGATGACTACCGCCGCCGCCGTCGCCGTCCATGTGTGTGTGTGTGTGTGTGTGTGTTCGTTTCGTTCGTCATTTCAGACAAACACTGGAAAAACACAATTTTACCCATAAACCTAGTATACCTAGACTGCGCGTTCTCCCAAAATTCAAGTGTGGTGTTATAGCTAGAAGTAGGAAAGAATGCACTCTGTTTTTACTGTGCGTTCTCTCTCGCACACTCTCGATGGAAGGGGAATAACGGAGGGGCAGTTCCTAACCTGTATAGTACAGCGGCTATACCTGTACCTGTACATATCTCGGGATGAGCTGAAGGCATAGTGATCTAGGTTGATCACTATCGGAATCAATGAATAGGATTAATATCGGAAAAAAATAAAAAAAACAGTGGCTGTACTGTCGTGCAGATTAGCAACTGCCTCCCCTATTTCCCTTCCATCGAGAATGTGAGAGAGAGAGAGAGAGAGAGAGAGAGAGAGAGAGAACGCACAGTAAAAACAAAGTATATCCTTTTCTACTGAGCTATACTCCCACTCCTCGGACAGGTAGTCCAGGTATACTATGTCTATGGTTTTACCTGCCCTCCCCCCCGGTGGAGCGAGTTCATGATCGTGGTATTGTCTGTCGCATGTGTACAGCCGACAGATTTTATTATTCGTTGAAAACTCGCATGTACCTGTGGGCATCTCAAATGACGCGCGACAAAATTAAGGAGTCCCCCGTCCTAAAACTCCAACCTAACCTTCGCATGCTTGCGTCTCTCCTATGCTTCTTCTAGTTCCCCCATGGTTATAAAAGTGAGAAACCCTCGAGCGACAGAATACCGAATCAGTCGGTCGTTGGTCAGTCAGTTGACCCGCACACACATACACACACACACACACACAATCACGCAGCAATGTCGTTCTTTTCGCCCTCGTCCGATACTCCGTGGGTTAACAGAGATAGACGTTGGCTCTACATGTCGAGTCATTGTGCGCGCGATACTGTTATCGAAATTTGAACAGTGTCGCGAAACATGTAGCGTAGGATAAGGTAGGGTGAATCGGGTCAGAAGGTAAATCGGGTCAATTTTATAAATTTCGTCCGCACTGCCAAACAAAAAATATTTTAAAAAGTGCTGCCATCTAGCATCAACTATTAGAGCTCGGCCTATAAGTTGAAAACAAGAAGCCAGTATGACATATGTTTGTTGTGTGTAATTTCTTGTGTAAACATTATGCTGTTAGAGGTGAGTTCGTATTTATTTTTCTTTTTTTAAAACATTACTAAAGTGATATTGAAATGGCTGAGATAATTTTCATAATAATTTCTTAAGCATTAGCCATCAAATAAGTTAAACTATTTTATAAGAGGTTATGTCGGTGTCAGCGCTTTATCATGTTTGTGCATATGTACCAACACAGTCAAATAAAATCTTGTATTTCGAGCGAATAGGGTCATAAAATACGGGTAAAAAGGGTCAACATTACTTGAATTTGGAAATTTCAATAACAGTCCAACATTTTTATTAACTGGAAGTTTTCGGTCTCTAGTAGGCCATATTAATATTAATTATTAATATTAATATTATTAATATTAATATTAATTACAAAAAAAAGAAAATTGTTCTCTCAGCAGGAAAGTTCCACCACGCAGACCAGTGGGCCTAATAAGCGACTACATAAGCAGTCTACATCAGCATCAAAGTCATCAGGAACCGAAAAAGATTATGATAATGATATATCATGTGAACTCTGCAAGATAAAATACAGTGATCTCATTTCCGCCAAACTTGGTGACTGGATTCAGTGTCAAGGCAAGGGAAAGGAATGGTATCATGAGAGATGTGTTGGTGCAGTAGGTAAAAAGAAATTTCTATGTGGGAAATGTGTTGTTCTCATATGATATTTCAAAATTTTTATTAACCCTATTTGCCCATCTCTTTGACCCGATTCATCCTACGTGAGGAAGGCGAATAGGGTCATAAAGCATTATTAATAAAACTCATTTCAAGGAACTCTGGACAATATTTATTCATTCTTAACTAGTAATATGTGTTCATAGAAGAATGTTGTTTGTAAGTATGTACAGTGATCAGAGTTTATATGAAAGGCTTGTCTGCCATAAAAACTTTTCCAGTTTTTGACCCGATTTACCTGACCTTACCCTACTACTCGTACGACTCTGTGCTACAAAGTGGTCTGTTCATATCCGGGTCGGGTGGAAAATGGCTGGCCGAGGTAACGAATGCGCGCTTTGAGAGGCGTAACAACGGTGCGCTGTGCCATGATGATTGCACCGCATTGAAGAATATCGCCAAGATATTGTTACGTGGATGCGAAGCACGATTCATTGCACTCGATTGGTTTTACACCAGCGACCCTCCAAGGCAAGACAATGAGATTCGCCAGTGCCTGGTTCGCGTCGACCTGAACAATCGCATCGAACACTCTGATAATCTTGTCCAATTCGGCGCGCTGTCAGACCTTGTCTACTCGCGGCGTCGCTTTTCCGCGCGACGACCCATCGTCTGTTACCGTTTATATTGTTCCTGACATGCGAGCTATTTGCGCGACGAGTGTCATTTGAAGCTTTAGATGTGCATCACGAACGAATGGCCGATTCTACGAAATGGTGCGCCTATCTCGAGTCGCGGCGACAGCAAAAGCAACGCGACGAAACAAATGACAATGAGAGTGACGATTGTAACGACGACGATAGATTCACTGACACGGACATTGGATACGGCGGAATGTGGCTTCAAGTAGGCAAAGATATGCACTCAAAGACTCACAATATTCGCCTGAACGATTTTTCCCAAAGCAAATTAGGCAGTTTGTTTAATCGTATAATCGTGCAATACGTCTTGAGCGGACGTCAACGTTTGATCTGGCGGGACGGCAAATCCCTCAAGATTACGTCGTCATCACAGGCCGATTTATTGTACAAATTGGTACCGCCTGGTACAGTAATATCGATCCATCGCCTTGAACGCGAGATCGAGTTAGACCGTCGTTTTATCTTGTCACTGTGCGACTACGACGTCTTTCTCAAGAGGTGTGGTTCGTTTCTAAACAACTCGCCCATTGTACAGAGAATAGCGACGGAGCCGAAATGTACACTACCATCACAAGTGAAGATGACGGCGATTCTGAACTCCGAGAATCTGAATGTAGCGACGTCCAACATATCGAACAGAAGCCAAATGACTACGACGACGACGACGATGACGACGACGACGACGACGACGACGACAATGGCAACAGATCGCAAGACCAATGCTGTTTCCGATATCGCCACCAGTGGCTTCAGTACCGACAACGCCAACAGTAAGCTGAACATAACCGCACCGACCGAGAAGAAGAAATGGGTATCGCTGTGGCAACTGCAGCTTCCATCGTGTTTCTCCTCCAAAAAGAGTTGTCCGACGGAGAAGCAGCGTACACGGACGTCGAGCAAGTTTATGATATCATCTCCCGTGAGCAACGTCGCTCATCGAGTGGTTCCTCCATCACACAACTCGGCAACTGCATTAGTAGCGAATGTCGTCGAAGAACCGCGAAATATCGACAACGCTACGAATTGCAACTACCAGGAGGTGTACGACGCCATAGAACATAGCGAAATTTATCGTAATGACGATAACTACGATGATCCGGTGCAATGGGTCAGTCTGATGGACCAGTTTAATCTACCACATTGTACTAGAGGGAGCAGTGACAACGACGACGACGACGACAATGTCAGCAGGAACATTGAAAACATTCGCGCAACAACCAGCGATTCAGTGGACGCGAACGATGTATATGAGGCCAACTTGAAACGCTATTCCAAACTATTTGGCGACAGCGAGCAAAGAGATACTCACGCACAACGACAGTTCGATTATTCTGTGTACGAGCATCGATATTTTGTGGACAGTGAGAATCGCCTGATGAGCAGGCGATTCTCTCATTGAGCGGTTGAGGGAAAACAATTTGTACCCTTATCTGTTAGGACACTATTGTAGCAATATATTCTTGAGACTAAATAAAATAAAAAATGTCTAGTATTATTTTTTTTCTTTCGACAAGCGAGTTAGCGAGATATCGTAAGTCAAATGTTATAAAAGTTACCAAGTATTCCTCATATTTCTAAAAAAATATTAAGCAAATAAAAAATGTTTCAGACAAAAGTTGTTCAAATTAATTGGCCGAAAAAGGCGATATAATAAAATGTTAGCATTTCCATTTAAGAAAAATAATGATTAGTGAATAGGTTAAAAAATGGCGCTATCTGTAAACAAAATGCTATCGATACCTCATATCTCTCTTGAAAGCAAACAACTTTTGTCTGAAACGTTTTTCTTATTTAACTCCTGTATTCCTGAGATTTTTAATGGATCCTTTAAAATGGGACAGTATACCTTATATATAGAATATACCAGAACAATTGTTACAGAGCTCGTGGAAACATAGAACCGGTTCAGACAATCATAAAATTCCTATACCGTTTTGCAATATTCACGATAATTATTAAGTTATTAATGACAAAAATCTGAGGAGTGGGCGCGCGCCGATATGGATTATTGGAGGAGAAGCGTTGCGGCCGCTCAGGCTACAGCACGGCCCATTCGATCTAATAACTGTTGGCGGCATGCGGCGAGACGTAGGTGCGGTAAAACATAAAACACGAATCAGTTTTCTGTAATTAATAACTCGATAATTATCGTGAATATCACAAAATGATATGGGGCTTTTACGTTTGTCTTAACTCGCTCTATGTCTCCACAAGTTCTGTAACAATTGTTCTGGGACATCGTGTATAGGACAGGGTGTTTCATTTTAAGTGATATGGTTGATAATCTCGCGAATCGATGATTTTGTTGAAAACCTTTTCCAACAAAAGTTGCATGGCTTGAAGGGGACACATGATGGAAATGTGGACTTGACCTTGAGTGACCTTGTCAAAATCAGGTCAAGATCATTAATGTTTTTTTCAAATGGAAATCCCTATTTTTTATTGCATATTTTTCTAGCTTATCTCGAGGGCTTTCCAAAATACTTATAATAAAGTTACGTTTTATTGAATACTTTCCGAGTTACGAGGTTTGAAAGTTAAGTCAAAACCTATCACTGATCCAGCCAACTAAGGCAAGACCGATCAATGATCCGGCCAACTAAGGCAAGATCAATTTGGATATGCCTTTAGCCGTTGGTAAGTCTTGCCTTAATTGGCCGGATCAGTGTGATCGGTCTTGCCTTAACTTTCAAGCCTCAGAAAGTACTCAACTCGGAAAGTGCTCGATGAAACGTAACTTTATTATAGTGTTTTGGAAAACTCTCGAGATAAGCTACAAGAATGTGTAATAAAAAGTAGAGATTTCTATTAAAAAAAAACATTAATGACCTTGACATGATTTTGACAAGGTCACTCAAGGTAAAGTCCACATTTCCATCATGTGTCCCGCTTCAAGCCATGCAACTTTTGTTCGAAAACTTTTTCAATAAAATTATCGATTCGCGAGATAATCGATCATATCACTTAAAATGAAACACCCCGTATATAGCATTTTTTCTCTTTACATTACATGCCTGCGCGGCGACGTACGCAATATGCATAAGCCGTCGACACTATGGGAAATAACAAGGGTTTTTTGTCGCTCGACGAATATTTTCGCGCCGTATCTATCATGGCGGTTGGTGCGCATAGTCTTCCTTTCGTATGGCTAGCGAAGGCATTCTCGGCGATATTTGCATTGATCATATCATTTGGTCTGGTTTGCCTTCTCACGTACGATGGGTGGCTCTAATGACGATAGTGATCAATGCAGTAGTAGCAGCGACAGTAGCAGCAGCATCAGTAGCGTCGTGTCGCAATCGCGGCCACCATCTCCACCGCAGTCATCAGCGGTTGTCGTCGCAGAGAAAGAGATTGATTTCAGTTGCGCTCCGTTGGATCGATATGTGCAATATGTCAACCCGGAAAAGACAACATTCATATCGGATCACGGGTTCCCAGTCGACGATGTGTAACGCGCGCGCGCGCGTGTTGACGTTCAATCTGTACGTCGGTCGATCATGTAGCCTCGCCATCGAGAATCGCAGCCTGGATCCGACGCCACTCCTCCGACGAGTCGACCGTCACTATTGCGTCTCGTACGGTACGTAGATGACAATCGAACATTGGCTTCGCTCGTTGAGCTCGATAGAGAGGCGTAACTGCTGGCGTCATCTTTTTCAGCCGCACGCTTTTTTGCCAAATCTCGTTGAACATCAAAGAGTTCAACGATGCATCGTACGAGACCCGGGGGCAACAGATCCAAATGAGGTTGCAGCGCCGTCCATTCGTCACGCGCTGCTGTTGCATTATCGTCGAAGGAGGCCAAAGTAGCGTTCAAATCGCGCCAATGATTATTATGCAGTGCGCGCCTCATCGCTCGAATCGCCTCTGGATGCTTGTACAAGAATGCTACGAGAATATCGCGTGATCTATTGGCCGCCTTGGCTCGTTTGATCGCGTGGTCGCTCGCGCTTTCGAACGGTCCTCTCAGCGGCAGCGAAGGATCGTGACGGCCAGAGCAATGTGTCAATTGTCGATCGCACCATTCGTCGCAGAGGCGGGCGATCATCGAAGCCAGAGGTCCGGACGTAGCGACGCTCGGATACGGACTCTCGCGAAAATACTCAACAGCGCGTTCCGAAATCGCGGCTCGACCGGTGTCGCGAAATGCCGCCTGTCGTACGAGATTCACGATGCGATGCCACATGTTGACCGATTGCGAGTCTTTTGTGTTATTGGATGCGCGCAATTTGCTTGTACGCATAATTATGTCGCGCGTCGCGCCCGACGCTATCACGCGAACATGATTGTGTACTCGTTCGATCATGAGGGCTTTATCGAATATCTCAGCTATTGACTGACGGGTTGATTCCAGGGACTCGATTTCGCGCTCGAGAGAGTCACACCGTTGTTCATAGACTAGATTGCGTTGAGTCTCGACAATCTGAGCGCGTTCTTCCAAGTCTCGCGTATGTTCGTGCAACCACAGCGTATAATATTCAGAGTCACTACCACCGTCGAGTCGCGACAGCACATTGGACAGTGCGCTCGCCTCGGCTAACAAATTGGCCGCGTCGCGCTCGATATCCAATCGAGCTTGCGACATGATGCTGCAATCGTTGTCATTTTCTGGAGATTCTTACGTTCGTGACAGGAAATCCTGAAGTGATTTTTTCAGAGGTGCTCCATTGCACGTTATGTGCAGAGATCCAAATCGGTCTATCGCTTGCGTATATAATTGCTTGAATTGACGTTGCACTCGATCGGATTCGCGCGTTGTTTCACGCAAAGCACTCTTTGTCGTTTCCAACAGAGCGAGATATTGATGCCTCCAGGTTTTTAAATCGCGCAATTCGTCTCCCACACGTACGTACACCTCTCGATCGCAAGTACGGCGTCGTTGGAGAAGACGCTCGTCGTTGTCGTCAGATCGTCGCTGTACACACCGCGGCGGTGGTGGCGGCGATCTGACAAACACATTTACAGTAGCGTCGCAAATTTCGTCGCGTCGAAGCAATCGTGGTTCACCCAAACGATCGCGCACACAACGTTCGATTTCACGGAGAGATATAGGAAACGAATACGCTCGGGCGATGGATATAATTCGATAGGTATGAATTGCGTTCTCGCACATCGTGGCGCGAAAGCGACCGCATTTCTCCACGATTGGCCACATTGCGGAATCTAGAGGCAGCGTATCCGTTGAGCCATCCTGCAGAAACGGCATCAATTGCTCGATTGTTTCGACTTGGGATCGCACGTATGCCAAAAGCGCAGTGTACTTTTCGAGACGGCCGCTTAACCGTTTGAGTCCCAAGCAGCGCGATCGCGCTGTTTAGATTTTATGTCGAGAAAACCCAGTACATTTCGATCATTGTGGACAACTGACGGTGCGTTACCGATTGTCGAAGTCGCGCGCTCAGATTTACTGAAGCAAGTATATCACACCGATCCTTTTAATGTAAATAGTAGATTTTATAATAGGTAGAATAATACTATAATAATGCAATAATACATTACAAAATAAAAATTTTTATTTCATTGTTATCTTCTCAATAATTTTTGTCGAACAAAACTTGAAATATTTATAAATTTACAGTACACATATGTAATAATACAGATGTATTTTATAAAATAACGAATTACAAATTAACAATATTTTTGTGTTATGAACAAATAATTTAAATGGAGAGTAACAATTATAATTTGTAACATCGGTGTTTATCAAAACATGTTGGATGGATTCCTTTTGCTTCGTTGCTCCATTGCTTCGTCTAATCATTTTGAAACACACAATTATTAACAATGAGAAACACTTACGCAAGAATACGTCCGATCGCTTTGCAAACTACAATAAATGTGACAGAGCGATGAGAAAAAGACGAGAATCGCGTTACCTAACAAATACAAGAAGCGGTATTGGTCCGATTGGGATTCATCGATGTAAAATAAACGCAGCGCTATCGCGCTGCTTGGGTCTTTTCATACTCATTTATAGAAAGCGCGGTTGCGCTGTTTGGGATTCTTCGACAGTGTTTTTTCAATACCCCCTGGGACCTCAAACGGTTAAAAATGTTGCTTCCGTGTCCAGCGCAAATTTCGTTATCATGGACGAATTCACTGCTGCCATCGCCGCTCTCAGAACATACTTACGAGTTTGACGTACATGAAAAAGAACGTGCGTGCTAACGGGGGGGGGGGACAACAGACTGGGCGATGACGACACGATGACAACGCGATGACACAACAGACAGATCGTCGACAGTGTCCAGTCTGTTCTACTACGAAAACTACTCGTCTCGTCGTTTCTTTTTCCTATTACCTACTCGCCAGCAACCAACGCCGTTTCTTCTACGAGTGAGACAATTAGACCTGTCGTCCTGAAGCCGCACCAATGTCATATGAAGGAGAAATAGGAAGAGGAGAAACAGAAAGAAATAGCCGGACCAATTATACATTTGACATGTTTTATCTGCACTATGACGTGAACAAAAATGATGTCAGGTTTCTCTAAATAAAGCACAATCAATAAAGAGCTCTACATTTCCCCCCGCTCTCTCCCTCCACGATAATCCCTCAGCTGAATGTCCTTGCGATGAATGCGACGAAGGAGAATGAGAGGGAGAGAGAGAGAGAGAGAGAGAGAGAGAGAGAGAGAGAGAGAGAGGGAGAAATATGAAAGAGAGAGAGGGGATAGAGAGCTAGAGAGCGATCATGATAACGATGCGCCCTATATGGACGCGCGCTGCACCGGGTGTTTCAGACCATCCGGGTCACCCGATTTTTCCCTTAATGCGACATTTCAGAGAAAAATATTTCAAACAAAAGTTATAGAGTTTCAAAGAATCTATTTACTAGAGCTATGAATTTGACCTTGCGGTAACCTTGAAAAGTCCAGTCAACATCAATATAAAAATCTCAAATGGATACCCCAATTTTTTATTACATCATCTCTTTTCAGCAGTTAATTTGAACAACTTTCGTCTGGAACATTTTTTTATTTGCTCAATATTTTTTTTATTTTTAAGGAAAACGCTTTCAACATTTAACTTACGATATATCGCTAACTACACTCCAGCGCAAAAAACCCGGTACACTAAAAATTTGGGAAAAAATTACAAAACTTCAAATGATCATAACTTGGTAAATAATGAAGATACAAATATGCGCAGAAATGCAAAATGAAGCTTGAAACGTCCTCTTTAAGAATATCTGGCAATTATGCTCGGCCATTTTTTTCAAAATGGCGGATGATAAAGTGAGAGGATGCAAAATTGATAATCAAAGGTCCGTGCTTGCGATGGTGCATGGTGTGCATCAGGTATCGCAGCGTAATGGGACTAAATACACATGAAAGTATAGAGTGTTATCTTTAAAATGCTACTTTACCGAGCTCGATGTGATCATTTTTCACTGAGTTGTTCCAAATTTTGCTAAAAATGCGGTTTTCTTGTTAAATTTGCATAATTCAGTGAATAAGTATCGCATCAAGCTCTATAACGAAGTATTTTAAAGAAAACATTCTATACTTTTAGGTACTTTTCGTCCCATTGAGCTGCGACACTTACTTTGCTCCATGCGCCGTCGCACGCTCGAACCTTTTTTTAGCAACTTTTCATGTTCTTCTTTTTATCACCCGCCATTTTGAAAAAATATCGTTGCGCACAATTGCGATAGATCTTTCGAAAAGTACGGTTTCAAAGCTTTCAAATCGTTTTTGAAATTTGCTGCTAGGATATTTAGGTATCGAGATATTCAATTTCGAATTTGCAACAAATGTCGATTCAACGAGGCTTAAGGGGCTAAGTGGCTTTGCGGTTCGTTTGGCTCTTTCATAATTTCAATAGCCGCGTTCATTATTCTCTATACAATAATTTACACAATTTTGCGAATTGGAAATTTAATTTTTATCAAAAGTTATCATTCTTTACCCTTTAGTTACGCATGATCACTGTGGTATACACTTTAGTGCGCGAAGCTGTCCCTAGCTCTCTACCTTCTCCGTACGATTGGCCATTATGGTACACAGCTTGAATATGCTGTTCAGGATCGCGCCTGAGTTCGCGGTGACCCGGCGCGCGGGATGCCGAGTCGCTGGACGCCACCTGAACGTCGAAATTCCCTGGCGCTCCTAGTCCACGGAGCCGCCGCGACGCGGCGATCTGGGTTGTCGCGCGCGCGAGCCCCTCGGCTCGCACGCGAGTTCGAGCTGCCCAGGGCATATAAGAGTGCCCGCGGAGACGATCAGAGATTGCCTTCGTACAGCTTTTGGCCTTCGTACGGTCCACCGCCGATAGTGGCACTATCTCTTATACGCTGGACTTCGCGAGTTTGTCAGTACGCCGGGCTTACGTTCTGGCTTGACTGAGATTCTGTCGGTGCGCCGGGTTTTAACGCCTGGCTTGACTGGATTTTTCTTAAATGTATGTGCCAAGACAATAAACAAAGACAAACAATTTTCCTTTTCCGAACATGTTCACTCCGATAAGCGCTGCCTCGTGCGACTTTTCTTTTTCCGTGATCTTTTCCTTTCGAGGCGCGTTGCTTCGTGCAACTTCATCAATTTAAACCATAATTGATTGTTTCGCATCGAAATTATTGCGTCGATTATGGCGACGATAAATCCTGAAAAGGCTGCTCAAGTTATTGCTTTAATTGAAGATGCCAGAAGTCGAAGGTACGTTGCTCAGGCACTTGATTTGTTAATGTCAACTGTGCAACGTGCTTATGCCAGGTACTTACAAACCAATTCTTTCCATAGAAGGCCTGGTTCGGGACGTCCTCGATGTACCAATCACAATGATGACCGATTTATTGTTTCAAATTCGTTAAGAGACAGACATCGAACATCTGTTCAAATTAGAAACAATTTAAGGGATGTCCGCAACATTAATGTATCCGTTAACACCGTTCGGAGAAGATTAAAGGAACAAAATCTGCTTTCGCGCAGGCTAGCAGCTGTACCTTTGCTTAAATGTCACCATCGCGTAGCTCGACTCAATTTTGCAGTTGAGCATAGAGACTGGACTTACGCAGACTGGAGCAAAGTACTCTTTAGCGATGAATTTCGTTTTTGTGTCTATTCTCCAGATGGACGAGAACGAGTTTATCGTCGCGGGGGAGAACGATTTGCAGACTGTACGGTAAGTGAGAGGCATAGCTACAATGGAGGCTCTGTAATGATTTGGGCAGGAATTTCAGCTAATGCTCATACAGATCTGCACTTTTTTGACAAGAATATGAATGCAGATGTATACGTGGAAGACATACTCATTCCGTATGTTGTTCCGTACGCACCCTTCATCGGAGAGAACTTCTTGTTTATGCAAGATAATGCTCGACCACACACTGCGAGGAGAGTGCTTGATTTCTTCGATGAAGTTGACATAAATCGACTCGATTTGCCAGCAAATAGTCCAGATTTAAATCCAATCGAATACTTATGGGACAACCTCGGCAGGAAAGTACGAAATCACGTACCTGCTCCTCAGTCACTGCGAGAACTGCGAATAATTCTCGAAAACGAATGGAATACAATTACGCAGGATGAAATTAAAAGACTAATAAGGAGTATGCCTGATCGTATGAATGAGATAATACGCGCACGAGGCAGTCATACCCACTATTAGTACACACACACCACACACACAGCAGAGAGGGTTTGGAGTCATTAATTACTGCAGGAGTGACGAACTGCAGGGTCCTTATCTCTGCTGTAACACCACACACACACACACACACACATACACACACACACACACACACACACACACCACAAGGAGGGTGTGAAATCTTGAAATACTGTGGAGCTAACGAACAACGGGGTCCTTATCCTTGTGGTATACAAACACACACACACACACACACACATTACATACAATGGGACTTTTCCTACCAGTAAAACTCTATGCGGTTTATATTGGGAAGACTTACAACCATAATTTAAGCTAATGACAGCGGTATCTTAAAACGCAATTCATCTTTACTACGTAATATCGATTACGCAAAATGAAGAACCTAAATTGAATTTTACTTTCATTTCCCTGGCTTTCAAAATAATAAATGCAAATCTTTGAATATATTGTGCTGGTTATGTAAATTATTATATAGAGAAACATGAACACAGCTATTGAAATTATGAAAGAGCCAAACGAACCGCAGAGCCTCTTAGCCCCTTAAGCCTCGTTGAATCGACATTTGTTGCAAATTCGAAATTGAATATCTCGACACTTAAATATCCTAGCAGCAAATTTCAAAAACGGTTTGAAAGTTTTGAAACCGTACTTTTCGAAAGATCTATCGAAATTGTACGCAACGATATTTTTTCAAAATGGCGGGTGATAAAAAGGAGAACATGAAAAGTTGCTAAAAAAAGGTTCGAGTGTGCGACGGCGCATGGAGCAAAGTAAATGTCGCAGCTCAATGGGACAAAAAGTACTTAAAAGTATAGAATGTTTTCTTAAAAATACTTCGTTATAGAGCTTGATGCGATACTTATTCACTGAATTATGCAAATTTAACAAGAAAACCGCATTTTTAGCAAAATTTGGAACAACTCAGTGAAGAATGATCACATCTAGCTCGGTAAAGTAGCATTTTAAAGATAACACTCTATACTTTCATGTGCATTTGGTCCCATTACGCTGCGATACCTGATGCACACCATGCACCATCGCAAACACGGACCTTTGATTATCAATTTTGCATCCTCTCCCTTTATCATCCGCCATTTTGAAAAAAATGGCCGAGCATAATTGCCATTCAGATATTCTTAAAGAGGACGTTTCAAGCTTCATTTTGCATTTCTGCGCATATTTGTATCTTCATTATTTACCAAGTTATGATCATTTGAAATTTTGTAATTTTTTCCCAAATTTTTAGTGTACCGGGTTTCTTGCGTTTGAGTGTATTTATCGGAAGAAAAAGTGGCATTAGACTTTCTTATTCTATTTGGTCTCTAGAGTATATCGCTAGAGTAGAGTCCCATTTTTTGTTAATTTGACGATTTATAAATTTCCAAAGGTCGATAAGTTATTAAAAAATTAGGGCACTATTGCCGCAATATATTATAGAGACTAAATAGAGTGAGAAAGTCTATTACCACTTTTTCTTCCAACAAATAGTTAGCGACATATCGCAAGTTAAATGTTGAAAGCGTTTTTCTTAAATATCCAAAAAAATATTAGACAAATAAAAAAATGTTTCCAACAAAAGTTGTATAATTTCAAAGGGGACATAAGATAGCCGTAGTGTTTTGTTTATAGATGGCGCCACTTTTTAAATATTCACTGATCATTGCTTTTCTTAAATAGTAACCCCAATTTTTTATTTTATCACCTTTTTCTACAAACTAATTTCAACAACTTTTGTCTGAAACATTTTTCTATTTGCCTAATACTTTCTGAGATATTTAAGAAAAACTTGATAACTTCTTCATCTTCACGCTCCCGTATAAATGGCCGCCTTACACTCCCGTATAAATGGCTACCCTATGATTCCGTATAAATGGCCGCTCTACGCTACCATTCGAGTCACCCTTCCACACATTTTTTGTAAACGCGACATTTTAGGAGAAAATATTTTAGACAAAAGTTATATAATTTCAAAGGAGACATAAGTCAGCGATAGTGTTTTGTTTACAGATGGCGTTACTTTCAAGATATTAACTAATAATTAATTTTCTTAAATGGTAACCCTAATTTTTTATTTTATCACCTTTTTCTACGAACTAATTTTAACAACTTTTGTTCGAAACATTTTTCTATTTGTCTAATATTTTTTTAAATATTTAAGAAAAACTTGATAACTTTTTCAGCTTCACGCTCCCGTATAAATGGTTACCTTACGCTCCCGTATAAATGGCTGCCCTACGATCCCGTATAAATGGCTGCCCTACGATCCCGTATAAATGGCTGCCCTACGAAACCGTATAAATGGCCGCCCTACGCTGTCATCCCTTCCACGCACTTTTTGTAAACGCGACATTTTAGGAGAAAATGTTTCAGACAAAAGTTGTATAATTTCAAAGGAGACATAAGACAGCGATAGTGTTTTGTTTATAAATGGCGCCACTTTCGAAATATTCACTGATCATTGCTTTTCTTATATAGTAACCCCAATTTTTTATTATATTATCTTATTTTACCACTCAACTTGAACTTTTGTTCGAAATATTTTTTTATTTGCCCAATATTTTTTTTTATTTTTAAGGAAAACGCTTTCAACATTTAACTTACGATATATCGCTAACTATTTATCGGAAGAAAAAGTGATATTAGACTTTTTTATTCTATTTGGTCTCTAAAATATATTGCTACAATAGTGTCCTAATTTTTTATTAATTTGATGATTTAGAAATTTCCAAAGGTCGATAAGTTAACAAAAAATTAGGGCGCTATTGTAGCAATATATTTTAAAGACCAAATGGAATAAAAAAGTCTTATACCACTTTTTCTTCCGACAAATAGTTAACGATATATCATAAGTTAAATGTTGAGAGAGTTTTCCTTAAACATCTAAAAATATTAGGCAAATAAAGAAATGTTTCGAACGAAAGTTGTTCAGATTGATTGCTAGAAAGAGATGATGTAATAAAAAATTGGAATTTGCGTTTAAGATTTTTATGTTGCTCTTGACTGGACTTTTGAAAGTTATCTCAAAGTCAAATTCATAGCGCCAGTAAATAGATCCGTTTAAGCCCTACAACTTTTGTCTGAAATATTTTTCTCTAAATATATTATATTTATCTATATATTTTTCTCTAAAATGTCGCGTTATCGAAAAAATTCGGGTGACCCGGATGATCTGAAACACTGGATATATATCGTCGTTCCATCATTTGCTTTCGTTGCGGCCAACTGACACAGCACCGCCTTTTCAATGACGACGAAAACGAATGAGATCGCGAGCGACCGATGATTTCTCTCTCTCTCTCTCTCTCTCTCTCTCTCTCTCTTTCTCTCTCTCTCTCTCTCTCTCTCTCTCTCTCTCGATCCTTTTGTGCTGGTTCCTGCTGCTGTGGCGACGATGACGACGAGTGCTGGCCCTCCTACATTGCTGCTGACTCCGCTGGTTCATTACCGGCCGGTGACGATCGGTTTTAGCCACAATTTGACCAACTGACTGCATCCAAAAAGCCACTTTTTTATTGGGTGAGTGCAAAAGTTCGTGCGGAGTTTGTGAGTAAAAGTCACACAGTGATTAGGCAAACAAAAATCTTTATTCAATCAATGATATATTCTCCATCGTTTTCTATAATCTTTTCCCAACGTTCTGGCAGCATACGGATGCCTCGATCATAAAAACTGCGCGGTTTAGATTCGAAGAACGAACAGACGCCGTTTTTAAGGCCTCCAAAGAGTCAAAGTTTTTTCCATTTAAATAATTTTGCAATGACCGGAACAAGTGATAGTCAGATGGTGCGATATCAGGAGAATACGGTGGATACGTTAAGACATCCCATTTCAGGCTCTTCAGTTTGCGCAGCGTCTTTTTCGAAACGTGTAGTCTGGCGTTGTCGTGATGAAAGACGACTCCCTTGCGATTTGACAAAATCGGACGTTTCTCTTTTATTTCTCGATTCAGATTGGTTAATTGGCGACAGTACTTGTCCGAATCAATCGTTTCGCCAGCGGGGAGAAGCTCGAAATAGATTATGCCCTTGCAATCCCACCAAACAGAGAGCATCACCTTCATCGGGTGCAAACTGGCCTTTGGCATTGCGTCACCATGCTCACCTGATTGTTTCCATGTCCGTTTGCGCTGAACATTGTTGTAGAGGATTCCCCATTTCTCATCGCCCGTCACTAGTCGATCCAAAAACGACTCGTTATTGAGCCGCCCGAGTAAAGAAACGGCTGCAGAAATTCGCTTGATTTTGTTCTTCTCGGTCAGCAAATGGGGCACCCATATATCGAGCTTCAAATCGAATCCCATCTTTTTTAAACGCCGAAAAGCGGTTGATCGGTCAACGTTTAGTGCTGTAGCAACTTCTTCTGTTGAAATTCGCGGATTATTGAGCACTACAGTACGCAAAACTTCGTCATCAATGTCAGAAGGTCGACCAGAGCGTAGCTCGTCTTCAAGGTTAAATTCTCCGCGCCGAAATTTAGCAAACCATTTTTCCACAGTTCGTTTAGCTGGTGCTTCATCCTGATAAACATCCTGAATGTTTTTTACAGCTGCGGCAACGTTTATTCCCTTCCGAAACTCGTAAAGCATAACATGCCGTAAATGCACCTTATCGATACTCATTTTTAAAGTGATATTTCTCGAAGCAGTTTGTATGAAAACAAATGATTTTTTTTTTAATAACAGCTGAAGACGTCACCTTTCCAACGTTATATAATATGTAGATGGAAGTATTAATGACAACACTTTACGACGCTTATAACTCCATCTATTGAAACTCCGCACGAACTTTTGCACTCACCCAATAGATATTTCGATAACGGTCGATGTTACATCATTTGGTTCTAATCGTCTTCTATTTGAGGGGGAAACAGATAATGCAGCGTAAGCATAACCTCTCCGAGGCTTTCGAAGTTCATGAGGCCGACGCGCTGATGCCACGACTGAATCATGTAGCGTGTAAACGTCTGCACACGTGAAAGCGTCATCTTGGATCTGTGCAAATGGCTCATACACTGTACAACGAGCACGTTCAAAGACTCGCTGTCTTCGCTATCGGGCCAGAGACCAAGAGCGATTTTGGCGCGCGCTAAGCAGTTCTTCCCAGCGCCACCGTTATCGTAGTCGTTGTTGTCAACTGATACGATGGAATTTTCGTGCAATTGTTCGGCTGCGGCAGCGGTATCGCTTCTCGTGGCAATACATATTAACGATCGATCGCCTAGAGCATCGAATCGCTTCGGCGTGTGTTGCAGCAATTCGCCTAGATCGCGTCGAAGCTGTTCTATCTCATCGACGCCGAGATCGAGCAATATGCTGCTATCTCGCTGAGCCGCTTCGATGCTGCGCACGAATGAATCGTCTGCACTCGTCGTCACCGCGGCCGCCGCCACTGCATCACCGATAACGATATGTTTCAATATGCAACGAGATATGATTTCGGTGTACTTGTCGTATTCTTGGATCTGTTTGCGCAACAAAGGGCACGAATCTCGTATAGTAAACGACAACTTGCTATCTTGCTGGACGATTGCTGCTGCGGCGGCGGCGGCGGCGGTGCTCGATCCACCGTCGCCACGGTCGACTGTTGTTTGCTCGTCGCCGAAGAATTTACAACTCGCTCGTTTCAGCGCCGACTCGTCGATTCCATTGGCCAAACGATCGAACATTGCGGTCAGAGAATCGGAATTTACGTACAAACGTCTGCTCTCGAATCCTGCTCCTCCTGCACATCGTCGTCCCTTATTTCGCGATGTCACGGCTCGAAGCCAATGCAAAACTCGCTCTCGATCAATGCCCGCTGTCGATCTACCGCCCTTGCCACCGCTGCTACTATTGTTACATAACTCGCATATCAAAGAATTTCTGATTTCAGCCAGGTCGATTGTATATTTGTCATTGACTGCAACACGCAAAGGCCATTGCATCTGCGTGGCTATAAACATTCGAGTCATCGCGATGATCGCCGTAGCCACGAATTTATCCACTTGTATCGGATCAATGGTCTCAAAGTACTGAGCGATCGTAGTATTACTGTCGTCAACGCCGCGGTTAGATGCTGTGGCGGCTGCTGCTGATGCTGTTGCGTCTACTCGGACGTTAACCGCTCTATCATTGTATACAAAGTTTGACACTAGATACGTCAGCGTGAGAGTTACTCGAACGATGAACAAGAGCGACGTGTGAGTCTGTAAACCACTGGTTACAATCGCATCGCGTATAATGACCGAGAGGCAACCATTCACATCGCAGTTTGCCGCGTCGTACCATGCGTTCGCTACATTCTGTTCGTTGGTTGCCGCATCCGCTCGCAATAACGTCACGCGACAGTAATCGTTGAGCCGTATGCTTCGTTTGAGAAATTGGTCATTTTTCAAAAAGAGCAGCACTTGTTCGAGCGAGTCGCGAATCATACTCAGGATACGTTTGCTCTCTGCCAGAGACGGACCCTTCGCACCCGTGGTGCAATTATCAAATTGGCTGCTCATCCGTCGACTCTTGGCCGCTGGCTCGGTGTTACTATCAGTGTTACTAGCCCAACCGTTGTCGCCGTCGCCGTCGCCCAGCTGTGCTTCATTCGCAGTCGTTGTCGTCCCATCGAAATCTTGCTCTAAGAGCGCCACTATAGAATCATCCATCATCAACGTTCGAATTTCGATCATGTGGTCGTGTAGGCTACGTTTGAAATCTTCCATATCGGTGCATTCGCCCAACACTTGAGCGATCTCACAAACGCCAGGGTCGGACGAAGCGCACAGAGTGGCCAATTTGCGCTCGCGGTCGTACATGAGAAAGCCATAGCATTTCAGAAACAATCGCAGAGCGTCTAAGTGCAGCGACACTTGAATTTCCGAACGCAAAAATTTACTACTGGTCCGTAAGTTGCACGGTATTACATCGCGCAGCACGATGTCTAACCGTGGTGAATCGGAACAAATTCCGATTTTTAACGACAGAGGCTGCTGCTGTTGCGCTTCGGATATTGTGTCATTAGTAGTCTCTTTTTCAATGTCCATCGGTTCCATTTCTGTACGTGCACGCCGTGCGCGCGACTCATTTACTTCCCCTCACTGACTGCCTCTTCGTGTTTCGCAATTTTTAGCTATTCCTTTATAATCATTGCTAAATCACCGATATTTTCGTTGCGTTTTGTTGCTCTTTCCTCTCCTGTCTGAACAAACGACCCCTACGACATGTCGCGCCCCGATAGGCCCCGCTCTCAAGGTCATACGAGCTAGGTAACGATAGCTTCACAAGAAACGAATCAATAAATGTCGCGCGTCATGAGCGCGATACTCCGTCTGCGAGCGCGAAACACATTCCTCTCGCAAACGGACTGAATTGACTGTAAACGCGATGCCGTTGCTCGTTACTGCCGCATTGCGTTACGATAATGTACACAGAGTACTCTTCATTGAACTCGCTGATATCTGGCTGACGTGTTGTCGTGTTTGCATCGATAAAGAGTACATACTCGCTGCTGTTATTTTCATCTCCGCAATCATCGTCGTAGCCGCTGCATACTCGACGTATATCGTGCAATGCTTGCTCGAATCGTGCGTCGTCGTCACGCGCGTACACGTGATATCCGTGACGTAATGCTCCAGATTCTCGAGTAGTGATCCACGCGGTGCTCAAATCGGCGGCAATCAGTGCCGACTGGACGTCCGAGATTAACGCTAGTTCGTGCATTCTGCGAATATCGTCGTTCAATAGCGGGCAACGATCATCTACGACACTGATATCACCACTTAGATGTCTCTTGAACAACGCGCAATCCACGTCCACGTAAACGAAATTGGACTCCTTTTCTTCATTCAACGTTGGATTAGCCAGCAGCGGCATTTTTAACGAAGAAGAAGACACGATGGACTTTACCGTCGCAATCGGAACTTGGCGATCGGAATCGATGATGACGATCAACTTGCAAAGTTTGAACGCCACTCACTGTGATTGCGATGCAACGCCTTCGTGATGCGAGCTAATCGATCGAACATGCGGGCGCGCTCTTTTGTTCGACAGCGAGAGGTCGCGATGGTTGACAACGCTCGCTTCGTACGCCACGGGGAGGCGCGGACGAAAGCGGCGACAGCGCGATGGCGACGCTTTCTCTTTTTTGAAGTGCAAGGACCTTGCCACGGTGCTCCCTCAACGTCGAAGAAAATACGTCCGCTTTGTCGTCGCCGGAAAAACAATGACTTGTTTGGAAAGGTCTTCGTCGTCGTCGTCGTCGTCATCGTCGTCGTCGTTGTCGTCGTCGTCGTCGTCGTTCATCGTCGTCGTCGATCAAACCGGACATAGAGAGAACAACCAACGACGAAGCAGATGCGAAAAAATCGAGCAGCGATGCTACGCGATGCTTCGCGGATCCGTTGCTTCGTATGTTCGAAGATATACCTGCGGAAATGCGTTACGACACAGTGCGCTTGGTACAATGGTTGGGACGATGTATTTCGCGGATCTGTATGACGAACAAAGAATAAAGACCCTTTTTTCCCTCGATATTGCATTTCTTTATTAGAGATCCAAAATAAAAACCGAGTATTACAATTACAATAGTGTTACAATTACAGTAGTGTTACATAGGTAACAAAAAATCACGTTCCACGTCTCGCAAATAGTAATCCAGATTGCTCAGTAACAAATGTCCTCTCATCAGCAGGTCGCCGTTGTTCACGTCACACGTTTGTACCACCCATTTCAGTCCGCTAGCAAAGTACGATGTTTTGGGCACATTTTTGCTGACCGAAATGAAATCGTTCAGATATCGATGATACTCGAGTTCCCTCTCCAGGGGAAGAGGCTGAAAAAAATGAGCGTGCGACGCTACTATATGCGGCGGCATCATGCGGCGGTCGCTTGTTGTCGCGGCACTATCATCATCATCGGCGGAGCTCGTCGCAGAGCCATTACAGCTTTCTCGTTGAAAAATATCGCACAGGCGTCGAAGTTCGTGCGGTGACGCTTTCGCGCCAGAGTGCACAATGAGCCAATTTACAAGACACGCGGGCGATGCATCCATAAACACAGCGTCATCGTCGAACAAGGAGGAGATTACAGACTGCGTTATGTCATCGATTACCTCGGTGTCTGTCGCTCCACGCACAACAGCCAATGACAGTGTGTAATCTAATATCGGTAGTCCACGCCAGACTGCAACGTCACCGTACTCTTCTCCCCACTCTTCATCTTCGTCATTCTTGGTGGCGTGGCTCAGTGACGACTCGGGTTCGGGTGATTCCACGGCTCGCTGCTCGTGCTCGGGAATGAGTGAATCAACGTGGCCGTTGCTATCCCCTCCGCGATTCCACGCGTGTGCTAGCACAGTGATGTAACAGTCGTACCAGCGACCAAAGATGCGGCGAGCTCGAGCCCGTGCTCTCCCGTCATCGCATCCCCCCCACAGGTCGAGGCGAGACTCGAGTATACGACTGGCCAAAGTTGCGGATATATTCGAGGGATCTCGAAAAGGGCGTCGTTCGTCCGTCTCGTCATCGAATGCCAGACGGCGAAAGATACGAAAGATCAGGGACTGACAGAACGTGAAACGCGGTCCAGAGCCGTACAGCATGGGTTCACTCATACATTCCTTGATCTCTAGCGACGCTTCAATCCCGCGAACAATCATGACAGTGACAGCGTCGCCGTCGAAATCCGCGTTTAGATTTTTCAACACGAACGGCGAAACGTAAATGGCGTCGCAATATTCCACATTACGAGACACGCCGTACACTCGACTTATACGCACCACGCTACCGTTGTGAATACACGGATCACGCTTCATCACAAGACCAAAGTTTTTTCTCGAAACGTCAAAACACCATTCGAAACTCTCGTCGGGCCAAGGCAAGCAGTATCGACGGTCACTGCCACTGCCGCTGCTACCGCCGCCGCCGCGTTTCCCCTCGTCATCGTACCGACGACGACGACAGCATCGTCCCAACCGTTGCCGTTTATGTCGCGTGCAATCGCGGCATTTCGGCGGTTTGAAGCGCAACACACCCGCACGATTGTCACGCTCACGATCGATCGAAAATATTCGCTCTGCGTGTATAGACGGTAGTGCGATGTGGCCCGGAGACAAGTATGGCGCGATTTGTATGTAACCTTTGAGTGTGTTGCGCAATGGATACATTGTCAAATAATGCACAAAACTCTTGCTCGATTGTAAGATATTTTTTACGGTCCCGCCCTTTTCCGTGACGAGATCGTCTACTCGTTTGCCAACTCGCGCCTGATTAAACATGGACGCGCTGCAGTACTCGTACGGAGGTAGCACCGCCATCGCAGCCAAGTTATCCAAGTTTGCTTTAGCAGCAGCAGCAGCAGCAGCAGCAGGAGCAGCAGCATCAGCAGCAGCAGGAGCCGCAGCATCAGCAGCAACAGCAGTATGAGCAGCAGTAGCGGCAGCAGGAGCAGCGGCAGCAGGAGCAGGAGCATCAGCAGCAGCAATAGCGGATGCATCGTTGTTCGCGGTGGTGTGCACGAAACACCCGAGCGCTTCGGTCGCGCAATTGACACCGGCTCCGCCTTTGATGCTCGAGTCTGCAAACCACGAGCGTGCCTCCTGGCTAGAAAGTCGGTCGAGTTGTTGAGTATTGATCGGGGCAGCATCGATCGCCTACGAGATCCAAGGATCACCGCGTTGTGTAGCGTTGCCTTCGTTGTCGTCAAATGACAAGCGACGACGACAACGCTGTTCTTGCCTGCCTTTACCGTCCGGTTCTTTTCGCTCGAGATTCGCATGTAATCGAGACGTGTGACGCTGCCACGGTGGCGGTGGAATTGCCACAGTTGCGACGGTAGTTTGCCACTGTTTGCGTTTGTATACCGCTAATGTACGCAACACCCGTTCATTAGTCATCACAGGGAGCGATGCGTCAGCGAGAGAACCCACGCCACCGCAGAAAGAATATTCCTGGATTGTTATGTCGTCGTCACAGCGCAACATCTTGTTACTTTTTTGCAGCGGCAGCAAATTGTTGACAGACAGCTGCTTTCTATTGTCAAGTCATCAGTGCTCATCCATCGAAATCTGTCGAAAAGATCTACATGAGCGCGAGCGTAAAGATTGTAGTAAGATTGGTAAATAAACGCTGTGGTAAAGTGGTTGGGCTACAAACAGGGCTGTGATAACGATTGTGCATCAGCAGCAATCGCTACATCCAGAGCACTTCTTTTTACAGTCCTTTTCTTTCTCATCATCGCCGCAGCCTCGACGCAGGCTGGACTCTTGGCTCCGGCACGAGCCGGCACGAGCTGCCGATCTCTTTTCACTTTGGTACTTTGCACTCGTTACTCTGGCGTTGACTGTGGCGGAAGATCAACTTCCTTTTCGAGTTTCTCTCTTCTCACTTCTACTCGCGAGTTCGACGACGACTGACGACACGTCGACGTCGTCGTTAGGTTATCGTTGTTGGGCGACTGATGCCTGATGCCGACAAAGCCGCTAGGGAACACCGATAGTAGCATTCGATTCAACTGAGCGTGTATTATATTTAGATCAACGACTACGTGTTGAAATAAACGTTCGGGCTTTGGCACCAGCACGCGACTGTGCACATCATCGAGCACGACACGTACGTCGTACAATAATTCGCTCGCGTTCGAAATTTCCTTCTCGTTCAGATTGATATTTATCTTGCCCGAAGATCGCATCAAATCGCGTCGATGCGATACCGCGTACTGCACAATGTTGGCAAGAGCGTCAAACACTTGAGCGTTGAACGCATTCAAACACGCCGCGTTGTTCTTCACCGGAGAGATATGATTAGAAACGATCAAGTGCGAAAACGTCGTCGGCAAGTACGGCAATCGATTCTTTCGCGACGCGGCATCTTCTCGAATGTATAGCCGCGATATCTCGTGTGCTGCCGCTGCTCGCGCAATCTTTCAGGAAATGTAGGATGGTACAANATCAATAAAGAGCTCTACATTCCCCCCCGCTCTCTCCCTTCACGATAATCCTTCGTGAATCGGCCTTGGATGAATCACGAAGGAGAATGAGAGGGGAGAGAGAGAGAGAGAGAAAATATGAAAGAGAGAGAGGGGATAGAGAGCTAGAGAGCGATCATGATAAACGATGCACGCTATATGGACGCGCGCTGTACCGGGTGTTTCAGACCATCCGGGTCATCCGATTTTCCCATAATGCGACAATTTAGAGAAAAATATTTCAAACAAAAGTTATAGGGTTTCAAAGAATCTATTTACTAGAGCTATGAATTTGACCTTGGGGTAACCTTGAAAAGTCCAGTCAAGATCAATATAAAAATCTTAAATGGATATCCCAATTTTTTATTACATCATCTCTTTCTAGCAGTTAATTTGAACAACTTTCGTCTGGAACATTTTTTTATTTGCCCAATATTTTTTTTTATTTTTAAGGAAAACGCTTTCAACATTTAACTTACGATACACCGCTAACTATTTATCGGAAGAAAAAGTGGTATTAGACTTTTTTATTCTATTTGGTCTCTAGAGTATATTGTTAGAGTAGCGTCCCATTTTTTGTTAATTTGACGATTAAGAAAATGTCCAAAGGTCGATAAGTTAATAAAAAATTAGGGCACTATTGCCGCAATGTATTCTAGAGACTGAATAGAGTGAAAAAGCCTATTACCACTTTTTCTTCTTTTTTCTTCCAACAAATAGTTAGCGACATATCGCAAGTTAAATGTTGAAAGCGTTTTTCTTAAATATCCAAAAAAAATATTAGACAAATAAAAAAATGTTTCCGACAAAAGTTGTATAATTTCAAAGGGACATAAAATAGTCGTAGTGTTTTTTTTTATAGATGGCGCCACTTTTTAAATATTCACTGATCATTGCTTTTCTTAAATAGTAACCCAAATTTTTATTTCATCACCTTTTTCTACTAATTTCTAACTAATTTCAACAACTTTTGTCTGAAACATTTTTCTATTTGCCTAATATTTTCTGAGATATTTAAGAAAAACTTGATAATTTCTTCATCTTCACGCTCCCATATAAATGGCCGCCCTACACTCCCGTATAAATGGCTACCCTACAATCCCGTATAAATGGCCGCTCTACGCTACCATTCGAGTCTCCCTTCCACACATCTTTTGTAAACGCGACATTTTAGGGGAAAATGTTTTAGACAAAAAGTTATATAATTTCAAAGGAGACATAAGACAGCGATAGTGTTTTGTTTACAGATGGCGCTACTTTCGAGATATTAACTAATAATTAATTTTCTCAAATAGTAACCCCAATTTTTTATTTTATCACCTTTTTCTACGAACTAATTTTAACAACTTTTGTCCGAAACATTTTTCTATTTGTCTAATATTTTTTTAAATATTTAAGAAAAACTTGATAACTTTTTCAGCTTCACGCTCCCGTATAAATGGCTACCCCACGCTCCCGTATAAATGGCTGCCCTACGATCCCGTATAAATGGCTGCCCTACGATATCGTATAAATGGCCGCCCTACTGTCATTCGAGTCCCCCTTCCACGCACTTTTTGTAAACGCGACATTTTAGGAGAAAATGTTTCAGACAAAAGTTGAATAATTTCAAAGGAGACATAAGACAGCGATAGTGTTTTGTTTATAAATAGCGCCACTTTCGAAATATTCACTGATCATTGCTTTTTTTATGTAGTAACCCCAATTGTTTATTATATTATCTTATTTTACCACTCAACTTGAACAACTTTTGTTCGGAACATTTTTTTATTTGCCCAATATTTTTTTTATTTTTAAGGAAAACCCTTTCAACATTTAACTTACGATATATCGCGAACTATTTATCGGAAGAAAAAGTGGTATTAGACTTTTTTATTCTATTTGGTCCCTAGAATATATTGCTATAATAGTGTCCTAATTTTTTATTAATTCGATGATTTAGAAATTTCCAAAGGTCGATAGGTTAACAAAAACATAGGGCACTATTGTAGCAATATATTTCAGAGACCAAATGGAACAAAAAAGTCTTATACCACTTTTTCTTCCGACAAATAGTTAGCGATATATCATAAGTTAAATGTTGAGAGTTTTCCGTAAACATCTAAAAAAATATTAGGCAAATAAAGAAATATTTCGAACGAAAGTTGTTCAGATTGATTGCTAGAAAGAGATGATGTAATAAAAAATTGGGATTTGCGTTTAAGATTTTTATGTTGCTCTTGACTGGACTTTTGAAAGTTATCCCAATGTCAAATTCATAGCGTCAGTAAATAGATCCTTTTAAGCCCTACAACTTTTGTCTGAAATATTTTTCTCTAAAATGTCGCGTTATCGAAAATATTCGGGTGACCCGGGTGATCTGAAACACTGGGTATATATCGTCGTTCCATCATTTGCTTTCGTTGCGGCCAACTGACACAGCACCGCCTTTTCAATGACGACGAAAACGAATGAGATCGCGAGCGACCGATGATTTCTCTCTCTCTCTCTCTCTCTCTTTCTCTCTCGATCCTTTTATGCTGGTTCCTGCTGCTGTGGCGACGATGACGACGAGTGCTGGCCCTCCTACATTGCTGCTGACACCGCTGGTTCATTACCGGCCGGAGACGATCGGTTTTAGCCACAAATTGACCAACTGACTGCATCCAAAAAGGCATATTTTTAGATATTTTGATAACGGTCGATGTTACATCATTTGGTTCTAGTCGTCTTCTTTTTGAGGGGGAAACAGATAATGCAGCGTAAGCATAACCTCTCCGAGGTTTTCGAAGTTCATGAGGCCGACGCGCTGATGCCACGACTGAATCATGTAGCGTGTAAACGTCTGCACACGTGAAAGCGTCATCTTGGATCTGTGCAAATGGCTCATACACTGTACAACGAGCACGTTCAAAGACTCGCTGTCTTCGCTATCGGGCTAGAGACCAAGAGCGATTTTGGCGCGCACTAAGCAGTTCTCCCCAGCGCCACCGTTATCGTAGTCGTTGTTGTCAACTGATACGATGGAAGTTTCGTGCAATTGTTCGGCTGCGGCAGCGGTATCTCTTCTCGTGGCAATACATATTAACGATCGATCGCCTAGAGCATCGAATCGCTTCGGCTCCATGCTATGCCTAATGAGCGCCAATACCGTGTGTTGCAGCAATTCGCCTAAATCGCGTCGAAGCTGTTCCATCTCATCGACGCCGAGATCGAGCAATATGCCGCTATCTCGCTGAGCCGCTTCGATGCTGCGCACGAATGAATCGTCTACACTCGTCGTCACCGCGGCCGCCGCCACTGCATCACCGATAACGATATGTTTCAATATGCAACGAGATATGATTTCGGTGTACTTGTCGTATTCTTGCATCTGTTTGCGCAACAAAGGGCACGAATCTCGTATACTAAACGACAACTTGCTATCTTGCTGGACGATTGCTGCTGCTGCGGCGGCGGCGGCGGCGGTGCTCGATCCACCGTCGCCACGGTCGATTGTTGTTTGCTCGTCGCCGAAGAATTTACAACTCGCTCGTTTCAGCGCCGACTCGTCGATTCCATTGGCCAAACGATCGAACATTGCGGTCAGAGAATCGGAATTTACGTACAAACGTCTGCTCTCGAATCCTGCTCCTCCTGCACATCGTCGTCCCTTGTTTCGCGATGTCACGGCTCGAAGCCAATGCAAAGCTCGCTCTCGATCAATGCGCGCTGTCGATCTACAGCCCTTGCCACCCCTGCTACTATTGTTACGTAACTCGCATATCAAAGAATTTCTGGTTTCAGCCAGGTCGATTGTATATTTGTCATTGACTGCAACACGCAAAGGCCATTGCATCTGCGTGGCTATAAACATTCGAGTCATCGCGATGATCGCCGTAGCCACGAATTTGTCCACTTGTATCGGATCAATGGTCTCAAAATACTGAGCGATCGTAGTATTACCGTCGTCAACGCCGCGGTTAGATGCTGTGGCGGCTGCTGCTGATGCTGTTGCGTCTACTCGGACGTTAACCGCTCTATCACTGTATACAAAGTTTGACACTAGATACGTCAGCGTGAGAGTTACTCGAACGATGAACAAGAGCGACGTGTGAGTCTGTAAACCAGTGGTTACAATCGCATCGCGTATAATGACCGAGAGGCAACCATTCACATCGCAGTTTGCCGCGTCGTACCATGCGTTCGCTACATTCTGTTCGTTGGTTGCATCCGCTCGCAAAAACGCCACGCGACAGTAATCGTTGAGCCGTATGCTTCGTTTGAGAAATTGGTCATTTTTCAAAAAGAGCAGCACTTGTTCGAGCGAGTCGCGAGTCATACTCAGGATACGTTTGCTCTCTGCCAGAGACGGACCCTTCGCATCCGTGGTGCAATTATCAGATTGGCTGTTCATCTGTCGACTCTTGGCCGCTGGCTCAGTGTTACTATCAGTGTTACTAGCCCAAGCGTTGTCGCCATCGCCGTCGCCCAGCTGTGCTTCATTCGCAGTCGTTGTCGTCCCATCGAAATCTTGCTCCAAGAGCGCCACTATAGAATCATCCATCATCAACGTTCGAATTTCGATCATGTGGTCGTGTAGGATACGTTTGAAATCTTCCATGTCGGTGCATTCGCCCAACACTTGAGCGATCTCGCGAACGCCAGGGTCGGACGAAGCGCACAGAGTGGCCAATTTGCGCTCGCGGTCGTACATAAGAAAGCCATAGCATTTCAGAAACAATCGCAGAGCGTCTACGCACAGCAACACTTGAATTTCCGAACGCAAAAATTTACTACCGGTCCGTAAGTTGCACGGTATTACATCGCGTAGCACGACGTCTAACCGTGGTGAATCGGAACGAATTCCGATTTTTAACGACAGAGGCTGCTGCTGCTGCTGCTGCTGCGCTTCGGATATTGTGTCATTAGTAGTCTCTTTTTCAATGTCCTTCGGTTCCATTTCTGTACGTGCACGCCGTGCGCGCGACTCACTTACTTCGTTCCCTCACTGACTGCCTCTTCGTGTTTCGTAATTTTCAGCTATTTCTTTATAATCATTGCTAAATCACCGATATTTTCGTTGCGTTTTGTTGCTCTTTCCTCTCCTGTCTAAACCTGAAGAAACAACAAACGACCCCTACGACATGTCGCGCCCCGATAGACCCCGTTCTCAAGGTCATACGAGCTAGGTAACGATAGCTTCACGAGAAACGAATCAATAAATGTCGCGCGTCATGAGCGCGATACTCCGTCTGCGAGCGCGAAATACATTCCTCTCGCAAACGGACTGAATTGACTGTAAACGCGATGCCGTTGCTCGTTACTGCCGCATTGCATTACGATAATGTACACAGAGAACTCTTCATTGAACTCGCTGATATCTGGCTGACGTGTTGACGTGTTTGCATCGATAAAGAGCACATACTCGCTGCTGTTATTTTCATCTCCGCAATCATCGTCGTAGCCGCTGCATACTCCACGTATATCATGCAATGCTTGCTTGAATCGTGCGTTGTCATCACGCGCGTACATATCAGTGACGTAATGCTCCAGATTCTCGAGTAGTGATCCACGCGGTGCTCAAATCGGCGGCAATCAGTGCCGACTGGACGTCCGAGATTAACGCTAGTTCGTGCATTCTGCGAATATCATCGTTCAGTAGCGGGCAACGATCATCTACGACACTGATATCGCCACTTAGATGTCTCTTGCACAACGCGCAATCCACGTCCATGTAAACGAAATTGGACTCCTCTTCATTCAACGTTGGATTGCTGGAGCCAGCAGCGGCATTTTTAACGAAGAAGAAGACACGATGGACTTTACCGTCGCAATCGGAACTTGGCGATCGGAATCGATGATGACCATCAACTTGCAAAGTTTGAACGCCACTCGCTGTGATTGCGATGCAACGCCTTCGCGATGCGACCTAATCGATCGAACATGCAGGCGCGCTCTTTTGTTCGACAGCGATGGTTAACAACGCTCGTCTCGTACGCCATGGGGAGGCGCAGACGAAAGCGGCGACAGCACGATGGCGACGCTTTCTCTTTTTCGAAGTGCAAGGACCTTGCCACGATGCTCCCTCAACGTCGAAGAAAACACGTCCGCTTTGTCGTCGCCGGAAAAACAATGACTTGTTTGGAAAGGTCTTCGTCGTCTCGTCGTCATCGTCGTCGTCGTTACCGTCGTCGTCGTCGTCGTCGTCGTCGTCGTCGTCGTCGTCGTCGTCGTCGTCTTCATCGTCGTCGTCATCGTCGTCATCGTCGTCGACGTCGTCGTCGTCGTCGTCGTCGTAATCGTCGTCGTCGATCAAACCGGACGTAGAGAGAACAACCAACGACGAAGCAGATGCGAAAAAATCGAGCAGCGATGCTACGCGACGCTTCGCGGATCCGTTGCTTCGTATGTTCGAAGATATACCTGCGGCAATGCGTTACGACACGGTGCGCTTGGTACAATGGTTGGGACGATGTATTTCGCGGACCTGTATGACGAGCAAAAAATAAAGACCCTTTTTTCCCTCGATATTGCATTTCTTTACTAGAGATCCGAAATAAAAACTGAGTATTACAATTATAATAGTGTTACAATTACAGTAGTGTTACATAGGTAACAAAAAATCACGTTCCATGTCTCGGAAATAGTAATCCAGATTGCTCAGTAACAAATGTCCTCTAATCAGCAGGTCGCCGTTGTTCACCTCACACGTTTGTACCACCCATTTCAATCCGCTAGCAAAGTACGATGTTTTGGGCACATTTTTGCTGACCGAAATGAAATCTTCCAGATATCGACGGTACTCGAGTTCCCTGTCCAGGGGAAGAGGCTGAAAAAAATGAGCGTGCGACGCTACTATATGCGGCAGCAACATGCGGCGGTCGCTTGTCGCGGCGCTATCATTGTCATCGGCGGAGCTCGTCGCAGAGCCATTCCAGCTTTCTCGTTGAAAAATGTCGCACAGGCGTCGAAGTTCGTGCGGTGACGCTTTCGCGCCAGAGTACACAATGAGCCAATTTATAAGACATGCGGGCGATGCATCCATAAACACAACGTCATCGTCGAACGAGGAGGAGATTACAGACTGCGTTATGTCATCGATTATCTCGATGTCTGTCGCTCAATGCACGACAGCCAATGACAGTGTGTAATCTAATATCGGTAGTCCACGCCAGACTGCAAGATCACCGTACTCTTCTCCCCACTCTTCATTTTCATCATTCTTGGTAACGTGGCTCAGTGACGACTGGTGTTCAGGTGGTTTCACGGCTCGCTGCTTGTGCTCGGGATTAAGTGGATCAACGTGGCCATTGCTATCCCCTCCGCGATTCCACGCGTGTGCTAGCACAGTGATGTAACAGTCGTACCAGCGACCAAAGATGCGGCGAGCTCGAGCCCGTGCTCTCCCGTCATCGCATCCCCCCCACAGGTCGAGGCGAGACTCGAGTATACGACGGGCCAAAGTTGCGGATATATTCGAGGGATCTCGAAAAGCGCGTTGTTCGTCCGTCTCGTCATCGAATGCCAGACGGCGAAAGATACGAAAGATCAGAGACTGACAGAACGTGAAACGCGGTCCAGAGCCGTACAGCATGGGTTCACTCATACATTCCTCGATCTCTAGCGACGCATCAATCCCGCGAACAATCATGACAGTGACAGCGTCGCCGTCGAAATCCGCGTTTAGATTTTTCAACACGAACAGGGAAACGTAAATGGTGTCGCAATATTCCACATTACGAGACACGCCGTACACTCGACTTATACACACTACGCTACCGTTGTGAATACACGGATCACGCTTCATCACAAGACCAAAGTTTTTTCTCGAAACGTCAAAACACCATTTGAAGCTCTCGTCGGGCCAAGGCAAGCAACATCGACGGTCACTGCCGCTGCCGCTGCTGCCGCCGCCGCCGCGTTTCCCCTCGTCGTCATACCGACGACGACGACAGCATCGTCTCAACCGTTGCCGTTTATGTCGCGTGCAATCGCGGCATTTCGGCGGTTTGAAGCGCAATACACCCGCACGATTGTCACGCTCACGATCGATCGAAAATATTCGCTCTGCGTGTATAGACGGTAGTGCGATGTGGCTCGGAGACAGGTATGGCGCGATTTGTATGTAACCTCTGAGTGTGTTGCGCAATGGATACGTTGTCAAATAATGCACAAAACTTTTGCTCAATTGTAAGATATTTTTTACGGTCCCGCCCTTTTCCGTGACGAGATCGTCTACTCGTTTGCCAACTGCCGCCTGATTAAACATGGACGCGCTGCAGTACTCGTACGGAGGTAGCACCGCCATCGCAGCCAAGTTATCCAAGTTTGCTTTAGCAGCAGCAGCAGCAGCAGCAGCAGGAGCAGCAGCAGGAGCAGCATCATCAGCAGCAGCAGGAGCCGCAGCATCAGCAGCAACAGCAGTATGAGCAGCAGTAGCGGCAGCAGGAGCAGCGGCAGCAGGAGCAGCAGCAATAGCGGATGCATCGTTGTTCGCGGTGGTGTGCACGAAACACCCGAGCGCTTCGGTCGCGCAATTGACACCGGTTCCGCCTTCGATGCTCGAGTCTGCAAACCACGAGCGTGCCTCTTGGCTAGAAAGTCGGTCGAGTTGTTGAGTATTGATCGGGGCAGCATCGATCGCCTGCAAGATCCAAGGATCACCGCGTTGCGTAGCGTTGCCTTCGTTGTCGTCAAATGACAAGCGACGACGACAACGCTGTTCTTGCCTGCCTTTATCGTCCGGTTCTTTTCGCTCGAGATTCGCGTGTAATCGAGACTTGCGACGCTGCCACGGTGGCGGTGGAGTTGCCACAGTTGCGACGGTAGTTTGCCACTGTTTGCGTTTGTATGCCGCTAATGTACACAACACCCGTTCATTAGTCATCACAGGGAGCGATGCGTCAGCGAGAGAACCCACGTCACCGCAGGAAGAATATTCCTGGATTGTTATGTCGTCGTCACAGCGCAACATCTTGTTACTTTTTTGCAGCGGCAGCAAATTGTTGACAGACAGCTGCTTTCTATTGTCAAGTCATCAGTGCTCATCCATCGAAATCCGTCGAAAAGATCTACATGAGCGCGAGCGTAAAGATTGTAGTAAGATTGGTAAATAAACGCTGTGGTAAAGTGGTTGGGCTACAAACAAAAGGGCTGTGATGACGATTGTGCATCAGCAGCAATCGCTACATCCAGAGCACTTCTTCTTTTTTACAGTCCTTTTCTTTCTCATCATCGCCGCAGACTCGACGCAGGCTGGACTCTTGGCTCCGGCACGAGCCGGCACGAGCTACCGATCTCTTTTCACTTTGGCACTTTGCACTCGTGACTCTGGCGTTGACTGTGGCGGAAGATCAACTTCCTTTTCGAGTTTCTCTCTTCTCACTTCTACTCGCGAGTTCGCCGACGACTGATGACCCGTCGACGTCGTCGTTAGATTATCGTTGTTGGGCGACTGATGCCTGATGCCGACAAAGCCGCTAGGGAACACCGATAGTAGCATTCGATTCAACTGAGCGTGTACTATATTTAGATCAACGACTACGTGTTGAAATAAACGTTCGGGCTTTGGCACCAGCACGCGAGTGTGCACATCATCGAGCACGACACGTACGTCGTACAATAATTCGCTCGCGTTCGAAATTTCCTTCTCGTTCAGATTGATATTTATCTTGCCCGAAGGTCGCATCAAATCGCGTCGATGCGATACCGCGTACTGCACAATATTGGCGAGAGCGTAAAACACTTGAGCGTTGAACGCATTCAAACACGCCGCGTTGTTCTTCACCGAAGAGATATGATTAGAAACGATCAAGTGCGAAAACGTCGTCGGCGAGTACGGCAATCGATTCTTTCGCGACGCGGCATCTTCTCGAATGTGTAGCCGCGATATCTCGTTGCTGCCGCTGCTCGCGCAATCTTTCAGGAATGTAGGATGGTACAACGGATCAACTGACACCTGCGCATCGTTGAGCGTGTTGTAACGTGATGACAGTGCTGGAGTCATGAGTTTTTCCTCGCTGATACGCTCGCCGAAATTGTTATACTGGACGCGTTTCAATATACGTATTCCCAATTGGTCGGCGATAATGCGCAATATATCGCGCGCTTTTGGCGAAAACGTTACAACGTTGAATTATAATTCTAGATTAATCCGCTGCAAGCGCGACAAGATGCAATGAATGACGCGTTCGATCACGGAACTGCCCAATAGCGCACCGCCATATATCGGTCGTGGTGGGTCATTGATCAGACGACCGAGCGCCTTCACGTCAAACCGAGCCGACCGAAGCAATTTGTACAGAAACATTAGCAATTTATACTTGTCGAACAATAATCGTCGACCGACGGTCGAAACCTGTTCCCACGTTCGTTTCTTTTCAGAAATACATGTCATCCGTTTGTTAACCATTTCAATCATGCGCTCGATCGCTCGCATCCACGCCTTGCTGGCAGCCAACGTCACTGTCGGCGGCCTCAAATATGCGGGTAGATCGGACATTGCCTTGACTATTATCGAGCTCAGAAAGAATTTGAACGCTGTGGGCAACTTTGGTCGCCGGTTCCAACGATCCGCGAGTGGCATATCGTCCAGAGTTTCACCGCGTCTCTGATGTTTTTTCTGTCGTTCAGTTTGCGATCGGACGACGTCATCCTGATGCTCGACCTCGAACGCTTCCGACAATTCTCTCTTCCTCAGCGTGCGTTCGCCAGCGATCTCCTTCGCCAACTCGACGGTTCGTGACGACGACGACGACGACGTAGACGACGACGACGACGACGACGACGACGACGATGACGATGCTCGTTTAGCCATTTTTCCTTTGTTTCTCGATTTGGACATAATCTTTTTCGACATAGCCATCTTGCACGATTGCTTCGCTCGTAGTTGCTTCGTGTGTGATTGCTTCTTGACGACCGGCTTAACCTTTCGTTTACGAACGGAAGAGATTCTCCCATTATGGTCGATCAGTTGCGGTGATACACCAGTCACTGTTGTCTTGACCGTCGTAGCATCGTTTTTATTTATTATCGTTTCTGTTAATCGTTCAAGCAATATGAACAATGATGGCGGTGGCATTTTTGACGATTGCGGCGGCAGTTGCTCAAGTGGCACTTGTGATAATTGCGGCGGTAGCTGTTCAGTTAACACCGCCGAGAGTCGATCTTGCAACGGCTCAGCGACCGGCAGCTGCCACTGCGAGGTAGACGACTGATACGGATTAGCCATGCTTAAATACGTCGATAAAATGTGCGGCAGTAAAAGTTGACGATGACGACGACGACGACGACGATGAATTCGACAACGATGACCGAGGTGTCAAGAGCGCACTTGGAGTTTTTCAATATTTCATCGAATATGATCGGTATGCACGAGCTAATTCTTTGTTCGGATGCCGTTGATAAAGTAAATCGTACATCACCAAAGCCATCTTATCTTATTCTCTTTGGTAAGTTCGTCCAGCACATCTTCCAATGGCACTGTGATCGTCTCTAGTGTAACATCCCGCTATTCCGAGGCATAAAGAAGGAAATTTTTCTTCCAAAATCTAATTGCCGTAAAGATATTCACTTAATGGATAACTGAATCAAGAAAAGAAACAAGGTCGTCAGGCACGCACCTTTCTTTGTCACTGTTTTTGGCTAACCAACAGGTCACGAGCTATCTGTATCCTACATCTCAAGCGCCTTCTATATTCGTCGGAACCTGTAACAATAATATTTTAATACCCTACTCTCTCCAATGACGCACTTATGCGCATATAGTATACGTACATAACTACACTTTTGAAATTGCACCACACTCACTTATTTAACACCCTATATAACCGATATTTTTATATAATATCTCGATTTCGTTATACCTTTTCTTATATATATATATATATATATATATATAACCAGTATATTGTATCCTATTATATGAAATAATACACTTCATCTATGATATATACATATATATACATCTGACCTAATAATTCATTTCTTTAAAAATATTTGATGGCGACCTTCTAAACTGCCAAACAATTGCAGGAAGGCCTGGAAGACAGTAATAAGTCATATATAATTTACAGCTTCATTTTCAATATATTTAATGGATGACTAATGATATATATATATATATATACCTAATTGTACCATAGCTATTAAGTACAGAGACTTAATTTAACCACTTACCATCTTACCTAATAAGCCATTGTTATAATACAATTTATTAACGTCAAATCCTAGTATATTACTAGCTTGGCAGACCTATGCTTAAACCTGTCGACGAAAAGCAAATAAGGATAAAATAATGATTAATAACCGCGATACACTAAAATTTTAAAGGTTTAAACCCACCTGTGCAACAAAAAGCGTAACAAACTCATTCATAGTCCCTAAAGCAGTACACCGCGGTAGCCTTAAGGCATGTCGCGCCACCGTCGTCTCGCGGCCACCGAGCGTACCCACTCGCGCTCCTCCTTACCGACTCGATCAAAGTTGTTGCTGAAAAATATTAATTTAAAAGATTATTGTTTGCGCACAAAGAATCCCCGAGCAATAACCTCCAGACCGACATAACCACCATAGTTACCTTGTTCTTGATGTTATTACTAATACTTCAATCGCTTTTTCACATGATCACCCACACAATAGATATATATACACTAATAATTAATTCCCCATTAAGATAAGTCATCAGTAACAGTAATTGACAAATTCCTGCTACTAAAAACTTAAACGAATAGACAAAATCAACCTCCACCGTGTAACGCAAGCCATGGACTACTCCACCACCTTTCTCGCTATCTCCTCGATAAGATAAACCGTGCATTCCTATACCATGACTAATCCAAGCAGAGATCGTTATTCATATCTCCTCACCGTAAATAACTAACACCTTTTACTCACCTCTTTCTTACTAATACTTTGCTTTCAAAAACTATCTAATAACCCTAGAGAAAATAGGAAAAATTTTAGAAAAGGGAGAAAGAAGGGAGGGAGTATAACAAGTAGTAACGCAAATTTAATTGAAAATAATTATACTGTATAAAAATCCTTGTACAGGCATTACAATATTAACGCATAACACCTATACGTGTCGATCTTGGCATTATGCTCGCTCCCTGTAACGAACAAAATAATTACCAATTAAAAATGTTTCTTATTTTTCTTATCGGGATAAGTTTTATTTACCCGAACAAATTTTTAAGACCGTAGGCATCAGGGTCAGGGCTCATATCCAAACCACCATATAGCCAAAAGTCGGCTGCCTCTCTCCTCCTCCATCTCCTTTTCCAACGCACCTCCGTCATTTCGCGGATAGACAGCAGACCGGGAATCTGAATATTTGTCTTCAAGGTCACATCCCCATTGCAGAAGCACTGTAGTAACATACCTTAGTAGTATAACCAAATATCCTAATGTGCATCCAATTGAGCTTACATCCATGCATGCAACACCCTGACATATACTTACTATTATCGCCGGCACCGGTCGGAAGTACCTTCGCCGAGGAAAACGTTGACGGAAGGGATACATATTTTCTCCTCTTTCTTTCTTACATACACGACTGATCATTCGCAACTGACAGCTGACTTATGAGCACATAAAATGGGAACCGACAAGTAACCAACCTCGAAATAGCTAAACACCCTCCCTCAGACAACTACTACCACCTATATGCACTAACGCCGAGCAAATATCCCCGCATGGAACTAGCACCTAGGATTGGATAACAGACATGAACGTAGCATAAACCTAGAATCACCACTCCCCTATCAAGCATATCCCTATATAAAATAGGATTCAGAATTGGACAAAATTTCAATAAAGTAATACCCAAGTAAAGGTACGCAATAAAAACAACGATATTAACAAATCACACACCTCTAACGCTCCATATTATATAAAAATATCACTGAAAATTAAAATTCCAAAATCAGTGCAAAATAAGGAAATTATTTTTCTTTGGTCTTAAAAACCTCAGGAACAATATTGATATCACCCCTGGAGCATGAAAATGACGAAATTATAAATAAACAAAATAATTTTGCAAACAAATTTTGAATTTTCACTATCGATAAAATTACAGCGGACACTCTTAATATGGTACCCCCGAACTCGAAAATTAGGTAGCTGCAATATTTTAATTTGTTAATTTAAACAATCAGACAAATAACAATCAAATCACCGCGGATCCACCTTACCATAAAGATATCGGAGTGTAGTCATAAATAAAGAGAAATAACGTTTTAGTTATTATTTAAAATTTGAGGTTATTGTTTATAACAAATATGACAAATAACAGATGCTCATTATAATAAGCCCACAAAATTCCTTTAATATTATAAAACAACTTTTCCAGAACACAAAATCCTCTAACATTTCATCAACAGTTCGAAATTACACATACACTAATTAACAAATGAATAACAGCTTAACCAATAGAGCGCGAAAAATCACGCTACCCGCATAATATTCTGTTTCACACAACGGATAGAAAACACATAAAAGAAGTACATCAACAGCTAATAATAATTAATTGCAAAAAATATAATAAATTTATTACAAGCCAGAAACCCAACATAATGCATATCACTGTATTCGTCTTTGAAGTAACAACACCTCGAGATACCAATGATCCCTCTTGCTAACAAAATCACCAAACATTTTTTCGTTCCCCTAAAATTTACATTATTAACTATGGATTATCTCGACGCCATGTGACGCGCAACGGCAATAAAACTAATAGTATTACACTTACTTTCCCGAAAAAACGAATAGAACACCGAGAAAAGGAGCAAAATGTACTGATTGTGTGCAAAAGTTCGTGCGGAGCTTCAATAGATAAGCGTCATAAAATGTTATTTAACCTACCAATCCAAGAACACTTAATCGATATTTATAAGAATGCGCAGCGTAAAAATATATGTAAGAGAATACGTGAAGGACAAAGATAACAACGGAAGTATTCATGATAACTCATGCATGAAATCATCTCCGAGCGACTCTCTCTCTCTCTTTCTACTATCCTCCCATAAGCGGATATCCCTACCAGAGCCTTTTCCCCTCCACACCTATATCCCCGACCTGACGAGTTGAGAATAGAGAAGTCAGAGAGTCAGTCAGTCCCCGATAGCCGAACCAGTCGGTCGCTCCTGGAGGTCCCAAGCTGACAGACAGTCTCGCGCCATTTAAAGGTCCTTCACTTATTCTCACTAACCGCCCCTTCGGGCGCCACATTGTTAAAAGTAAGTTATTCTATACGCATCATAGATTTAAAATATTTTCTCGTTCCCTTGTACAAGGGGCTGACACAACAGACAATTACAAAGGTCATTGGTTAGTTTGGCTGACCTCTGAAAGGTGGAACCTTTTAAAGCATAAATAATTTATTGAATATATATATATCACGCTTTTATATACTCTGCCTAATTGCACACGCCATGTAACGCAGTAGGGACCCATTTTCATTAATTTGCTCTAAAATATCCTTGTTAACCAGGCAGCTCCCAGCGTTGTCGAGCTCCCGGTTTCCTCGCAACTTATCTATCAGAAACTCCCTTCAGGATAACATTCCCTTTGCATTCCATACAAATCGGATCTGGTAGCACCATGCATTGTCGAGCCATAATCAGGCAGCTCCATGCGTCGTTGAGCTCCTATGTCAGGCCGCTTTGCCCGCATGTTGATGCTCTAGAACGAATTTAAATTTTAAGAATCCTTCTGGCAGCTCTAATAATTGAGCTCCATTCTCTCCACAGACTTTCCTGGTAGCTCCAAAGGGGTAGAGCTCCAACAACCTGATACTGTTCCAACGCGGATAACTGCACCTGTATCCAATCCTCCAACAGTGAGTAAATTAATGCACCTGGATCACCCTCTATAGTAATATATTCGAAATAAGATAACAAACCCTCCAATAGATGCCAAAGCGTAGTGGAGTCGCCGTACGTAGGCGAAACTTAGTTAAAATAGCTCGTACTAGAGCGTGGATAGAGGAACAAAACAAACAACTAAAATCAGATCACGCGACAGAACCAGCAAGCTCAACGAAGGAAATAGAAAACGAACAATTAAAAGAATCATTCAAACATGTATACGATAGGTCTATCTCGGATGTGACGACCTTATGTAACCAAAGTACAACGGGCGATATTTCGTCCTCAGAATTAGGGCAGGTTTCATTTACGGACACAACCAGCCAAGCTAGCCTCACTTTGTCAACATACTACTCATACGCGCACACCCAAAACACCACAAATATTAGACCTCGTTCCTTTGGAGAACAATCAGATATAGAAGCTATTACCCTTTCTGACCAAGAAAACGAAGCGGACAAGGCTTATTACATTGCTAATGTATCACCCTTTTTGAGCAATAGATCTAACCATTAGAATTGGAAGCTATTATTCAACCGACATATATCTTTCACACGTATATACCTATCTCTATTCAGGAATATTATGTATGACCGTTGCTTTTATATAATCTACAAATACATATATATATATATATCCAGCACATTTAGCCTACCACATTATTGAATGAATAACCATCTTGTTCCAAACTCCAAACAAGCAGATAATATTGGAATACCTCTCTCTTTCGATATTGTCCTCGGCGCCCCTGGCTATTGCCGGTGAATGCAGGTAGGCCTAAAATAAAACAGAGGACAACCGTTATCGTCGCTCTTAGGAAAGACGAGACGTTACAACGCTAACTTTTTGGTGGCAGCGGTGGGATAGCGCTTATTTATCAAAGAGGGAGTAATATCATTGAGCATTGACAACAAGACGAACTATTGGACGTCTATTTACACACTTGCTTCAACCTACTATCATGGCATATAACACGCGATCCGCCTCCAGTAAAACATCTTCTGAACCAGGGGAAACCCCATCTACTTCCGGAACTGAAATATACGCACAAAACCTAGAAGCACGGGAAAGAATACTACGCGAACAAGCTGAGGTTGTAGCAGCGCATAATATAGAGGTCAATAAAATAGCTGCTGAATTAGAAAAAGAAAAGGAAAGGCAAAGGTTATCCCTTTTAGCGAACACGCAAGGGCTAGAAGGTTTGGTTGCGACACTTCAAGAGCAATTAAGAGAAATACATATACTAATGGATTTACCCCGACAAATACAAACCCTCACTGATCACATAAACACTATACAGACACATACTCATTTACCCCCAGAATCTGCTCCCACTACATCCGCTGAGAGTTTTCAATTTTTTTCCACTGAACCTCGAACCCTTGAATCCTCACCCATTAGACTAAAGGATGTAGCTGATTCAATTCCTAAATATGATGGGCAGCGTATGTCCGTCTTTCAGTTCTGCAACATTTGTGAAAGGGCATTAGATTTAATTCCACGACACCACGAGCAATATTTGGCACAATTAATCTTGAGCAAACTACAAGGGCATGCTTATACAGCTGTGGCAGGGACAGAATACAAATCAGTTCTCCCATTATTGAGGAAATTAAAACAAATCTTCGGGCCAAATAAATCCCTTAACCAATATAGAGGAGAATTAGGAAACGCGTTTATGAAGCATAATGAGTCAATTTTTGATTATATAGGCCGAATTAAAGATTTAAAGACCGCTATTATAGATTGTGAGATAGCTCAAGGCCCCCGTTTTGATGATTGGGCCTACGACAATATCGATAGAGACGTGCTTGATAGTTTTATTAACGGCTTACCGTCCGAGTTACTCATCAGGGTAAAATTGGAGGGTTACCAAAGCCTAGATGACGCTTTTACTAAAGCAATTCAACTTTCAAAAACTTTAGAGACCGAGGCTATGAGACGTAAGACTTCCTTCCCCCTACGGTCAAACCCACTTCCCCGACAAGACGTCCCTTTTTACCCCAAATCCCCTCCAAATCCTCTTCCTTCTTCTTTCACTCCACAATCGCAAAACCTTCCACAGCACCAGCGAAGTGCACCCTTTATCAGACCTTTAATACCCGGACAACCCGGCCCCAATACACCTTCACAATTGACATGCAGATATTGCAAGGAACAGGGACACATAATAGCCAACTGTCAGAAATTGGCCAAGAAAAATTCTTACCAGAACGAATATCGAACCATGCAAAAACCTGAGGAACAGGGAAACTCCTCTTGTGCCCCGATGACAACAGACGTCCGCCGGGACACGGAGAATATAGGACGTCAAAAACTCAATGTCCACTTTCAAGATCAGACGGAGAATCCGAATTCCGCTCTGCCGGAGTAAACACGAAACCACATGACGGTGGCCCCACCGTTATCCTTTCTTCCAACGATTTAGTGGGACCCAGTGCTTTTATTGTAGACTCCGGATCGGACATAAACATAATAAAAACAAGTGTGATAAATTCAAATCTCCAAGTGAATACAAACCACACTCTATCCATGCAAGGAATATCCCCCGAACCAGTTAAAACTTTAGGATCCGTTACTATAACTTTGCTCGGGAAACCCACTGAATTTCATTTAGCACCTTATAATTTCGGTTTTCCCAATCGCGGAATATTAGGATCCACCTTTTTTAAACTACACAATGCTAATATAGATTATAAAAATGAATGTTTACGGTGTGACTCAATGAATATTCCTTTTGTAAAAAGAGAAACGATTCACATCCCTCCAAGGACAGCTGTTCCATTCACTGTTATAGTCTCCAACCCTGAAAAACAAGTCGGTTACATACCATCTCTAAAATCTATAGACGGAGTATACATAGGTAATGCTATAGTTTCCAACAATAATGGAAAAGCTTACCTACCATTGTTTAATACTACAGAAGATGAATTCGATTTAGAAGTTCCTTGCGTTGAATTGCAAGAATTTGATACCCTGAACACTCGGGAACTACCTGACTTAGGCACGAATACACCCTGTGCTACTTCCCCTTCCTTTCGGTTCGAAGAAACCAGCAAGCTCTTCATTCCTCCACCCCCTCAAAACACACCTTTTACGCATGAACATGAAAATTCACAAACTTATGGCCCAGCGTCAACTCTTGCCTATGACACCGCCATCGAATGTTCAACAGCCTTTGATCCTCTTGACGGTTCACCCTCACGGGAAACTGAAATTTTGCAATTACTACGAACAGAAGACTTGAATTATGAAGAAAAGGAAAACGTTAAAGAACTTATTCGCGAGCATGCTGACAGATTTCAGCTGCCCAGAGAAAAGCTCGGAATTACCAATGCTACTCAACATAGCATTCCCACCATCAACGAAGTACCAATTCACACTAAGCAATACCGATTTCCTCCAGTGCATAAAGAAGAAATCGATAGACAAGTAAACAACCTTCTAGAGAACAACATCATAGAGCTTTCAACCTCTCCTTACAACTCACCCTTGTGGATTGTGCCAAAGAAACCAGATTCACACGGAAACAGAAGGTGGAGGATGGTAATTGACTACCGACTGCTTAATGAAAAAACTATAGGAGACGCATATCCCTTACCTAACATTACTGACATCCTTGACCAATTAGGAAGTGCTAAATATTTTTCCGTTCTTGACCTAGCATCAGGCTTCCATCAAATTCCCATGACTCCCCAAGATGCTCCTAAAACCGCATTTTCCACTCCCTATGGGCATTATCAGTTCAAACGAATGCCCTTCGGACTTAAAAACGCGCCTGCAACATTTCAAAGGTTAATGGATAATGTACTCTCTGGACTACAAGGAAATGAGTTATTCGTTTATATGGATGATATTGTCATATATGCGCGTTCCTTGCAAGAACACACTATTAAATTCAATAGACTCATGAAACGCCTGAGAGAAGCCAACTTGAAATTACAACCGGACAAATGCGAATTCCTTCGCCGCGAGGTCGCGTACTTGGGACATATTATAAGCTCTGACGGAGTAAGACCCGATCCTAATAAAGTCAAAGCCATAGAAAAGTTCCCCATACCCCGCAACGAGAAAAATATAAAACAATTTTTAGGACTCGCCGGATACTACAGGCGGTTTATTCCAAATTTTTCTAAAACCGCAAAACCTCTAACAGATTTATTAAAAAAGGGAAATCAATTTAAATGGGAGAATATACAAGGTCACGCTTTTAACGCACTACGCACCTCACTCTGTACCGAACCAGTATTACAATACCCCGACTTCACCAAACCCTTTAACCTCACTACGGATGCGTCCGGATACGCTGTTGGAGGAGTGCTCAGTCAAGGACGAGTCGGACACGATCTACCTATAGCCTACACTTCGCGAACATTAAGTTCCGCTGAGCAAAACTACTCCACTATAGAAAAGGAATGTCTATCTATAGTGTATTGTGTCAATTACTTTAGACCCTACTTATACGGCAGAGAATTTTTCATCATAACAGATCATAAACCCTTAATATGGCTCCACTCTATTAAGGACCCGTCTTCCCGTTTGTGGAAATGGCGGACTAAATTGGCCGAGTACGAGTATAAAATACAGTATAAAAAAGGGAAATTAAATAGTAATGCTGACGCCTTATCACGCAATCCTCCAATTGCAAACACTTTACCCATTACTGCTCGTGATCCTCCTGAAAATCCAGATGAATCTTCAGATGAGTCACTATTTTCATATCAAACCGCACAAGTGGCTGGCGATTCCGACCCCTCTGCGCTCCCTAGACCAAAAGCTCCTCGCCCACCCATTCCTCTTCTACTCCCTTCATTGGGAGCCTTGGATGATAATGCTGTATTAACCCCTCCTGTTCAGCCTCAAGGACAAATGTTCGTTTTCCCACCAATAGATCGCTTGCCTCAATACATAGAACCTGGAAATGATTATGAAACAATAATTGAGGAAGATGATGACTGTCTATATGAGGACATAGATGCAAATACAACGAAAGAACGACCATTACTTAGTAGTCATGATACTTCGAGTGAAGACGAAGAAGAGTCTATTTCAAGTGAAGACGAAGAAGAGCCTATCTTCGACTCAGAATCTGTACCTGCAGAATTAACTGTACCAACTGTTGAAGACCGACCCACGGGTATAGTGAATATAAAGGAAGTCAGGGAACCACTATTGAAAAGAAACGATAACCATGTAATTTTCATCATCGCTGATGGCACTCCTTTCGATAATGGAGCAATTGAATACTCACAAGAAGGAAAATTACCAAAATACGAGTATATAACTCTCGAACGAGCAAAGGTAACTCCCATAAGAACAAAGGTTCTAATTGCCCTACCTATAAAATTAGACAATCGCGTCCGCGTTGAGGCCGACAACATCAACAACTGTTTCAAATCACTTGTGGATGTTGCTAACGAAATCGGGATAAATTCCTTCTGCATACGAAGAACTGCTTCATTCGATGATTATCCATGGCAATATGTGCAAAACCAACTTATCAAACATTTCGATGACATTCCCATCCATATAACTATTTGTGAAGGAAGAATACAAACACCAAACCTGGAAGAACGTGAACAATTAATACAAGAAAACCATTCGTCAGCCCTGGGAGGACACAAAGGGATAACTAAAACGTATAACCGACTCCGAATGAATTATTATTGGAATACCATGAAGAATGATATACAGAAATTTATTCAGAGATGCAAAAGTTGTCAGTTAAAGAAATTAACCCGCGTAAAAACCAAACAACCTATGATTATTACCGATACACCTGGAGCAGCATTCGATAAAATTTCCCTCGATATAGTAGGACCCCTTCCAACTTCAAACCAGGGCAACTCCTATATACTCACAATACAAGACCTACTAACCAAGTATTTAGTCGCTATTCCCCTAAGAGAGGCTAATTCATTAACAATAGCCGACGCCTTTGTAAAAAATTTCATTTGCATTTATGGCGCTCCAAAAGCCCTTTTAACGGATCAAGGATCCAATTTCTTGACTGCGTTGATCAGGAATCTTGCAAAAAAATTTAACATTAAACAATACAAGACTACCGCTTATCATCCTCAATCGCAGGGGTCGATCGAACGGTCACATCATGTCCTACTGGAATACTTAAAAACACAAGTCACAAAAGAGGGAGATTGGGACGAATATATAAATTTGGCAACATTCTCATATAACACAAGTGTGCACGAAAGTACCAAATACTCACCTTTCCAGTTAGTGCACGGACGAATACCCCGACTGCCCTCCTCACAAGTACCTATAGAAGAAGATTTAGAATTAACATACCAAACATATTTAATAAACTTATTTAACAAATTAAGTGAGACTCAACAAGAAGCCAGACAGAGTCTTATTAAATCAAAGGAACGGAATAAATATTATTACGATAAAAGAATCAATCCGAAACGTTTCAGAGAAGGAGATTTTGTGTTCCTCTTGAAAGAACCCAGGAAAGGAAAATTCTCTGACCAATATATAGGACCTTATGAAATTCTTGAAATCTTACCCAATAACAATGTGAAGATCATATGCAAAAAATCCACCAAAGTAGTGCATATTGACAAGTTAAAACTCTCTCATATAGCACCCGGATGATGATAATAATATGTGCTCCTTTTTCAGGATGTATATACACCGCAACGACCCAGTGGCAGCAGCAGGGCCACGACCTTCGTCACCCTTGCTCGAGATTGCCATCCCAGACGCGCAGTGCTGGAGGGTCACAGGATATATAAATATATTTAACGATTTATTTCTGTGTGAAGATTGTTACCAATTCATTAATCGAAATTCTCCAAACAGCCGCCTTCTTTATATACACGCTACTACACATCTTTTGGTGAACTTTGATCGCTTTAGCTGGCCTGAATGCGATCATTGCGCTGCAATAGTATGTATTGACCGACCAATGGAGGAATGCGGCCTCTGCAACGACACATATGACCAATTGATCAGAGACAACATAGAATTAGAAGTACATGAGATCGAGCAAATAGTACATCCAATTTAATCAAGCATAAAAATTTGAAAAAGAAAAATGTGCAGAACGCGTGTTTCAAAAATTAAGCCACACCCTTTGATAGGAGAATTTAACAGTATTCATCAGTGCAAATGCACTATGACCTTAGCCTACGCAAATTCTGAACGGACACTAATATACTGCATTGATTGCTTTTGCAAACTAAAACGGCCTTCAAGTGTACAATACGTGTCTTTTCACGCCATAACAATAGGAGAATCAGTACCTCACTCATGCAAAACTTGTGAAAAAACCATTACCACTTATGAAGCCGCAACAGCGTGCACACTATGTTTTTCTACTTATCTAACAATACTTACTGAAATAAGAGCCAATATACCTAACTTTAATGACATAGCATACATGTGTTATAATCACAATACACAGGAATTCTTCTATTTAATAATCCATGAAAACCAAGCGATCTCACCAGCTGAATTTATCGCTGAATTAGAATAGAAGTGGAAAGAACATGTTAGGGATGTTGGGCTCTGCAGGCACAATTGTAAAATCAACTCTTAATTCAGTACCCTAGTTGACTGCGCATTATATTACACTATCGTATAAATATAAGGTTAAAACAGTTAGTATTACTCAGCTTACTTTACCGACGAGGAACTAACTTGCGAGGAATATTATATTAAGATACACTGCTATGAAATCATGCGTAACTATGAAGTAATATAAGTATATTTAGTCTACCACCATACGTTATTATAAGCGATTTCTTTACTAAGATCATGTGCTTGTCTAAACCTTTTGAATTCAGGGCGCATCCCTTGATAAAATTATATCCGCGTGTTTTCAGTAACACCTGCATGATTACTATATCGTATGTTGACTATTACGGTGCTCGCATACACTGTAGCGAATGCTATGAAACTCTCAAGCGCCCTTCTGAATTACGATTTTCTGTATTCCATGGACTAATTGAAGGCAAACCAAATTCCCATCTTTGTATAAACTGCGGGAAGGAATTATCACAAACCAGGCCTATGATGAACTGTACTGACTGCTTCACAATGTATTTAGAATTAATTAGCCATATGAGGAACCTTAACTACGATACCGACAATATAGACTATCTATGCTATGACCATAACCGCGGAGCTATTGTATACCTGCTATCCGCCGATGACACTATACCTACGATAATATATAGTTCTCCTTAATGATAACGGGGTAATAATAACAATAACAATAATGATAATAATAATAATGTGTAACGATAATTAAGTAGAGACCTTAATACTATATACCAACTAACATTAACAATTAAGGTTACTCAAACATAAGGCCCATATACTAACACATACATAAAATATACCTACATATGCGAGAATATACACGTATATACCTGTAATGCGAAGCCTCTTCAATATCTTCCCATAACCCTTTGCTTACAGATATAACACGCTTGTAAAGATGCTCTCCTTACTTCTCATGATGATAGCATCCGCCAACGCCCTTATTGGATTTGATTGCGGCGGAAGACATCTAAATGTATCCTCTGTATCACTGCTTGGCGCCGGCGATTGTAATCTCAATATCAAAACCATCAATAACTCCGACGTGTATATCCAACTGCTGCAACTATCGGAATACAATTATGCTGAGGTGATCCAATGCAAGGTGGAAATACTAAGAACAATATACTATTGCGGCATGCACTCTCATGTTTCAATAGTGCATAATGGGCAGACCGAATTTATGGAAGAAACTCTAAGTGACCGATGCCAACGCATGCATCGGGAGGGTACCCTGGACCTTGGAAATAATGCCATCATCAGGAATTTAAAACAAAACCGTACCGTCTCTCAATCTGTTGTACTAGCAGGCACTATTGGCGTAGATGGGAAATGCAAAGGAGTGCAGTACGCCGATCCCTACGGCACCTGGGACAACGTCGTCGTGCAAGCAGTAGCCAAAATCTCATTGAGGTCGTCACACGTACCCGTACGTCTGGACGCTGGGAAAATCTTTCTAAAAACAGGGACAACATGTGAATTAAGTGAAGGATACTGTATAGATCCTGACTTCGGATACACATTTTGGAAACCTATGCCAACGTCGTCGTGTGACTTCCATCAATACGACGTACTCTACGAGGGTACCGCTGTAAAAACCCGAGACGAAACTCTAAAAACTTATTCACCAATAGTTTACTCATTGACGACTCAAGATATCACTTTCGCCCTGATGACCACCACAGAACAGCGACTTTGTGGATACCAAATACTGCGGACAGAACACCCAAAGTTATTCATCGTAGAAACAAGACGAGGAGATACTTTAAAACCTCGTTCAGAAATCCCAGTAGACAATTTGGATATTTTTACATATGTAAATTCTAAATTTGTGTATGTTGAAAAACATATACGCAATCAAATGACATCACTCTATCACAACGTTATCCAACAGCGCTGTGAATTAGAAAAAGAAGTCATTAAGAATACTTTGTCTCTCGCCACATTGTGGGATGAATTTGCTTATCGCCTCATGAAGGGACCAGGTTATATGGCCGTCACTGCTGGGGAAGTTGTCCACATCATTAAATGCATTCCTGTTGATACAATGGTCAGGAAAACCAAGGAATGCTACCTCGAGCTACCTGTAACGATAAGAAACACTTCCTTATTCCTTACACCAAAATCCAGGATACTTACTAAAATTGGTACCCAGAAGGAATGCAGTAACGAACTACCCACTCTCTATCGAATAGAAGATACTTGGGTTCAGTTTACGCCCGAACCTCAAATTCGACAATTACCCCCTCAACAACTTCAACCTATGACCAAAGTCACCTGGACATATCTGACTCCTGGACCCTTGGCAATCAGCGGAATATATTCAAAACAAGACATCGATAAGCTACGAGACCACATCATGTTTCCAGCCGAAAAACCCGCCCTACTTAACTCAGTAGCCCGGGGTATCACAGGCTATTCAACTGGAGCTAACACCGGCAATGTTTATAATCTACTTAACGAGGATGCTCTCAACAAAATTGCTGAGAGCACTGCCAAACGACTCTGGGGCGGATTTATCACCTTCGGGTCTGCAACTGCTGGTGTTCTTGGCATTTTCATCATTATCCGTATCATTAAAATCATCATCGATACTGCCATTCATGGATACGCCCTACACACTGTGTACGGATGCAGCCTGCACCTTCTTGGAGCAATATGGAGTTCATTAACGCATCTTCTAATCCACCTGGCGCATGGACCACCCAGACGCAGCCAAGACAACAAACCGGACATCCGAAATGAACAAGAAAAGCAACCGATCACCACCCAACCAACTTCGAGTATCGCACCGACGCCAACAGCACCTGAAACAAACACACTATCGTATGTAAAAACACACACACATCCACCAAAAACCTACCAAGAATTAAGCATTGAAATGGATATGTTGAAACAAATCCCTAGTAATACTTCGGGAAGTTTGTTCCAAAATAGGGGGGAGATGTAACATCCCGCTATTCCGAGGCATAAAGAAGGAAATTTTTCTTCCAAAATCTAATTGCCGTAAAGATATTCACTTAATGGATAACTGAATCAAGAAAAGAAACAAGGTCGTCAGGCACGCACCTTTCTTTGTCACTGTTTTTGGCTAACCAACAGGTCACGAGCTATCTGTATCCTACATCTCAAGCGCCTTCTATATTCGTCGGAACCTGTAACAATAATATTTTAATACCCTACTCTCTCCAATGACGCACTTATGCGCATATAGTATACGTACATAACTACACTTTTGAAATTGCACCACACTCACTTATTTAACACCCTATATAACCGATATTTTTATATAATATCTCGATTTCGTTATACCTTTTCTTATATATATATATATATATATATATATATATAACCAGTATATTGTATCCTATTATATGAAATAATACACTTCATCTATGATATATACATATATATACATCTGACCTAATAATTCATTTCTTTAAAAATATTTGATGGCGACCTTCTAAACTGCCAAACAATTGCAGGAAGGCCTGGAAGACAGTAATAAGTCATATATAATTTACAGCTTCATTTTCAATATATTTAATGGATAGACTAATGATATATATATATATATATACCTAATTGTACCATAGCTATTAAGTACAGACAGAGACTTAATTTAACCACTTACCATCTTACCTAATAAGCCATTGTTATAATACAATTTATTAACGTCAAATCCTAGTATATTACTAGCTTGGCAGACCTATGCTTAAACCTGTCGACGAAAAGCAAATAAGGATAAAATAATGATTAATAACCGCGATACACTAAAATTTTAAAGGTTTAAACCCACCTGTGCAACAAAAAAGCGTAACAAACTCATTCATAGTCCCTAAAGCAGTACACCGCGGTAGCCTTAAAGCATGTCGCGCCACCGTCGTCTCGCGGCCACCGAGCGTACCCACTCGCGCTCCTCCTTACCGACTCGATCAAAGTTGTTGCTGAAAAATATTAATTTAAAAGATTATTGTTTGCGCACAAAGAATCCCCGAGCAATAACCTCCAGACCGACATAACCACCATAGTTACCTTGTTCTTGATGTTATTACTAATACTTCAATCGCTTTTTCACATGATCACCCACACAATAGATATATATACACTAATAATTAATCCCCCATTAAGATAAGTCATCAGTAACAGTAATTGACAAATTCCTGCTGCTAAAAACTTAAACGAATAGACAAAATCAACCTCCACCGTGTAACGCAAGCCATGGACTACTCCACCACCTTTCTCGCTATCTCCTCGATAAGATAAACCGTGCATTCCTATACCATGACTAATCCAAGCAGAGATCGTTATTCATATCTCCTCACCGTAAATAACTAACGCCTTTTACTCACCTCTTTCTTACTAATACTTTGCTTTCAAAAACTATCTAATAACCCTAGAGAAAATAGGAAAAATTTTAGAAAAAGGAGAAAGAAGGGAGGGAGTATAACAAGTAGTAACGCAAATTTAATTGAAAATAATTATACTGTATAAAAATCCTTGTACAGGCATTACAATATTAACGCATAACACCTATACGTGTCGATCTTGGCATTATGCTCGCTCCCTGTAACGAACAAAATAATTACCAATTAAAAATGTTTCTTATTTTTCTTATCGGGATAAGTTTTATTTACCCGAACAAATTTTTAAGACCGTAGGCATCAGGGTCAGGGCTCATATCCAAACCACCATATAACCAAAAGTCGGCTGCCTCTCTCCTCCTCCATCTCCTTTTCCAACGCACCTCCGTCATTTCGCGGATAGACAGCAGACCGGGAATCTGAATATTTGTCTTCAAGGTCACATCCCCATTGCAGAAGCACTGTAGTAACATACCTTAGTAGTATAACCAAATATCCTAATGTGCATCCAATTGAGCTTACATCCATGCATGCAACACCCTGACATATACTTACTATTATCGCCGGCACCGGTCGGAAGTACCTTCGCCGAGGAAAACGTTGACGGAAGGGATACATATTTTCTCCTCTTTCTTTCTTACATACACGACTGATCATTCGCAACTGACAGCTGACTTATGAGCACATAAAATGGGAACCGACAAGTAACCAACCTCGAAATAGCTAAACACCCTCCCTCAGATAACTACTACCACCTATATGCACTAACGCCGAGCAAATATCCCCGCATGGAACTAGCACCTAGGATTGGATAACAGACATGAACGTAGCATAAACCTAGAATCACCACTCCCCTATCAAGCATATCCCTATATAAAATAGGATTCAGAATTGGACAAAATTTCAATAAAGTAATACCCAAGTAAAGGTACGCAATAAAAACAACGATATTAACAAATCACACACCTCTAACGCTCCATATTATATAAAAATATCACTGAAAATTAAAATTCCAAAATCAGTGCAAAATAAGGAAATTATTTTTCTTTGGTCTTAAAAACCTCAGGAACAATATTGATATCACCCCTGGAGCATGAAAATGACGAAATTATAAATAAACAAAATAATTTTGCAAACAAATTTTGAATTTTCACTATCGATAAAATTACAGCGGACACTCTTAATATGGTACCCCCGAACTCGAAAATTAGGTAGCTGCAATATTTTAATTTGTTAATTTAAACAATCAGACAAATAACAATCAAATCACCGCGGATCCACCTTACCATAAAGATATCGGAGTGTAGTCATAAATAAAGAGAAATAACGTTTTAGTTATTATTTAAAATTTGAGGTTATTGTTTATAACAAATATGACAAATAACAGATGCTCATTATAATAAGCCCACAAAATTCCTTTAATATTATAAAACAACTTTTCCAGAACACAAAATCCTCTAACATTTCATCAACAGTTCGAAATTACACATACACTAATTAACAAATGAATAACAGCTTAACCAATAGAGCGCGAAAAATCACGCTACCCGCATAATATTCTGTTTCACACAACGGATAGAAAACACATAAAAGAAGTACATCAACAGCTAATAATAATTAATTGCAAAAAATATAATAAATTTATTACAAGCCAGAAACCCAACATAATGCATATCACTGTATTCGTCTTTGAAGTAACAACACCTCGAGATACCAATGATCCCTCTTGCTAACAAAATCACCAAACATTTTTTCGTTCCCCTAAAATTTACATTATTAACTATGGATTATCTCGACGCCATGTGACGCGCAACGGCAATAAAACTAATAGTATTACACTTACTTTCCCGAAAAAACGAATAGAACACCGAGAAAAGGAGCAAAATGTACTGATTGTGTGCAAAAGTTCGTGCGGAGCTTCAATAGATAAGCGTCATAAAATGTTATTTAACCTACCATTCCAAGAACACTTAATCGATATTTATAAGAATGCGCAGCGTAAAAATATATGTAAGAGAATACGTGAAGGACAAAGATAACAACGGAAGTATTCATGATAACTCATGCATGAAATCATCTCCGAGCGACTCTCTCTCTCTCTTTCTACTATCCTCCCATAAGCGGATATCCCTACCAGAGCCTTTTCCCCTCCACACCTATATCCCCGACCTGACGAGTTGAGAATAGAGAAGTCAGAGAGTCAGTCAGTCCCCGATAGCCGAACCAGTCGGTCGCTCCTGGAGGTCCCAAGCTGACAGACAGTCTCGCGCCATTTAAAGGTCCTTCACTTATTCTCACTAACCGCCCCTTCGGGCGCCACATTGTTAAAAGTAAGTTATTCTATACGCATCATAGATTTAAAATATTTTCTCGTTCCCTTGTACAAGGGGCTGACACAACAGACAATTACAAAGGTCATTGGTTAGTTTGGCTGACCTCTGAAAGGTGGAACCTTTTAAAGCATAAATAATTTATTGAATATATATATATATCACGCTTTTATATACTCTGCCTAATTGCACACGCCATGTAACGCAGTAGGGACCCATTTTCATTAATTTGCTCTAAAATATCCTTGTTAACCAGGCAGCTCCCAGCGTTGTCGAGCTCCCGGTTTCCTCGCAACTTATCTATCAGAAACTCCCTTCAGGATAACATTCCCTTTGCATTCCATACAAATCGGATCTGGTAGCACCATGCATTGTCGAGCCATAATCAGGCAGCTCCATGCGTCGTTGAGCTCCTATGTCAGGCCGCTTTGCCCGCATGTTGATGCTCTAGAACGAATTTAAATTTTAAGAATCCTTCTGGCAGCTCTAATAATTGAGCTCCATTCTCTCCACAGACTTTCCTGGTAGCTCCAAAGGGGTAGAGCTCCAACAACCTGATACTGTTCCAACGCGGATAACTGCACCTGTATCCAATCCTCCAACAGTGAGTAAATTAATGCACCTGGATCACCCTCTATAGTAATATATTCGAAATAAGATAACAAACCCTCCAATAGATGCCAAAGCGTAGTGGAGTCGCCGTACGTAGGCGAAACTTAGTTAAAATAGCTCGTACTAGAGCGTGGATAGAGGAACAAAACAAACAACTAAAATCAGATCACGCGACAGAACCAGCAAGCTCAACGAAGGAAATAGAAAACGAACAATTAAAAGAATCATTCAAACATGTATACGATAGGTCTATCTCGGATGTGACGACCTTATGTAACCAAAGTACAACGGGCGATATTTCGTTCTCAGAATTAGGGCAGGTTTCATTTACGGACACAACCAGCCAAGCTAGCCTCACTTTGTCAACATACTACTCATACGCGCACACCCAAAACACCACAAATATTAGACCTCGTTCCTTTGGAGAACAATCAGATATAGAAGCTATTACCCTTTCTGACCAAGAAAACGAAGCGGACAAGGCTTATTACATTGCTAATGTATCACCCTTTTTGAGCAATAGATCTAACCATTAGAATTGGAAGCTATTATTCAACCGACATATATCTTTCACACGTATATACCTATCTCTATTCAGGAATATTATGTATGACCGTTGCTTTTATATAATCTACAAATACATATATATATATATATCCAGCACATTTAGCCTACCACATTATTGAATGAATAACCATCTTGTTCCAAACTCCAAACAAGCAGATAATATTGGAATACCTCTCTCTTTCGATATTGTCCTCGGCGCCCCTGGCTATTGCCGGTGAATGCAGGTAGGCCTAAAATAAAACAGAGGACAACCGTTATCGTCGCTCTTAGGAAAGACGAGACGTTACAGATGTTCGTTTCTTTTTCCTAGAGGGGGGAGAAAGCGAACGATGCGGGACATGCCCGGCAGCTTTGCCGAAAGTCGCTAAACATCTTCTTTGAGTGACATTCGCTGAGGGGGGAGAAAGCGAACTGTGCGAAAGACGCCCGTTTGCCTTGCCGGGACTGGTTTTCGTTTTTTTCCTAGAGGAGGGATGAAACGGACGATGCTAGAGATGCCTGACTGCTTTGCCGAATCCAGCTATTCGTTTCTTTCGAAGAGGGGGGATGAAGCGCACGATGCGAGAGACGTTCGGCTACCTTGCCGAAACGAGGTTTTCGTTTTTTTTCCTAGAGGGGGTGAAAACGAACGATGCGAGGTCAATCTTGCCGAATCGAGGTGTTTGATCTTTTTTTCGAAGAGGGGGTTGAAACGAACGATGCAAGAGACGTGCGGCAGTCTTGCCGAATCGGGCTCTGCATGTTTTTCTTCAAAAAGATTTCGATGAGGGGGGTGAAAACGAACATTGCGGAGGATGCCTGTCAGCCTGGCCGAATGTCGCTGTACATTTTGTTTCAAAAAAGTTCGCTGCTGGGAGGCGAAAGCGAACGATGCGATAGGTGCACGTCAGCCTTGTCGAATCGAGTGCTGAATTGTTTTCTTCACAGATTTCGATGTGGTGGTGAAAACGAACGATGCGAGATATGTCTGTCAGCCTTGCCGAATGTTGCTGTACATTTTTTTACAGAGGAATTCACTGGGGAGAGGACGAAACAAATGGAGCCGAGCGTGACTTCATAACTGCTCCGTATTATAGGTTAGGTTCCGACATACACTTTTCGCATCGCTCGCATTCACTCGCGCTTCGCTCGATCGAGTTAGACCGAACAAAGCGCGAGATCGCGCAAAAAACCACCTGTTCTATATATGTTGCGGAAAATACCGGAGTACAGAGCAGTAGCCCCTGGTCGTATTGTATCTCTGACTGCTCTGTACTACGGTACGTACAATAGTACTGGCGCGCGCCCGGCACGGCTAGGTACGTACTGGAAAATTGTACAACTTGCACAGTACAGGGGGAAGCTTCGCTTGTTCATTGGTCGAAAATCAAAGTGGTGGGGGGAAGTTCCTCCAATCAGGGACAATGTTCCCCCACCACGGCGCCAGTCGGGGTATTTAACGGAACGCTGCACGACGTCATACTGTTGTGACCTGGATCGCGATATTGACGATTTCTGATACATTTCGCGCATGTAGCAAGGAAAATGAACAATGCGAAAGATGCCCGTCTGCTTTGCTGAGTCGAGGTGTTAGTTTTTTTCCAAGAGGGGAGAGAAAAAACGTTGCGAGAGATGCCCGTCAACCTTAGCGAATCGGGGTTTTCGAATCTTTTCCAAGAGGCGGCAGAAGAAACGAACGATGAGAAAGATACATGTCAGTTTTGCCGAATCGAGGTTTCGAAATTTTTCCAAGAGTCGGGAGAAAACGAACGATGCGAGAGATGCACGTCAATTTTGCCGAATCGAGGTTTTCGGATTTTTTCCAAGATTCGGGAAAAACCGAACGTTGCGAGAGATACCAGGCAACTTTGCCGAATCGAGCTATTCGTTTTTCTCGAAGAGGGGAGGATGAGAAGAACGATGCGAGAGATGTCCGACTGCCTTGCTGAGTCGAGGTGTTCGTTTTTTTCCAAGAGGGTGGTGTAACGTCTCGTCTTTCCTAAGAGCGACGATAACGGTTGTCCTCTGTTTTATTTTAGGCCTACCTGCATTCACCGGCAATAGCCAGGGGCGCCGAGGACAATATCGAAAGAGAGAGGTATTCCAATATTATCTGCTTGTTTGGAGTTTGGAACAAGATGGTTATTCATTCAATAATGTGGTAGGCTAAATGTGCTGGATATATATATATATATGTATTTGTAGATTATATAAAAGCAACGGTCATACATAATATTCCTGAATAGAGATAGGTATATACGTGTGAAAGATATATGTCGGTTGAATAATAGCTTCCAATTCTAATGGTTAGATCTATTGCTCAAAAAGGGTGATACATTAGCAATGTAATAAGCCTTGTCCGCTTCGTTTTCTTGGTCAGAAAGGGTAATAGCTTCTATATCTGATTGTTCTCCAAAGGAACGAGGTCTAATATTTGTGGTGTTTTGGGTGTGCGCGTATGAGTAGTATGTTGACAAAGTGAGGCTAGCTTGGCTGGTTGTGTCCGTAAATGAAACCTGCCCTAATTCTGAGAACGAAATATCGCCCGTTGTACTTTGGTTACATAAGGTCGTCACATCCGAGATAGACCTATCGTATACATGTTTGAATGATTCTTTTAATTGTTCGTTTTCTATTTCCTTCGTTGAGCTTGCTGGTTCTGTCGCGTGATCTGATTTTAGTTGTTTGTTTTGTTCCTCTATCCACGCTCTAGTACGAGCTATTTTAACTAAGTTTCGCCTACGTACGGCGACTCCACTACGCTTTGGCATCTATTGGAGGGTTTGTTATCTTATTTCGAATATATTACTATAGAGGGTGATCCAGGTGCATTAATTTACTCACTGTTGGAGGATTGGATACAGGTGCAGTTATCCGCGTTGGAACAGTATCAGGTTGTTGGAGCTCTACCCCTTTGGAGCTACCAGGAAAGTCTGTGGAGAGAATGGAGCTCAATTATTAGAGCTGCCAGAAGGATTCTTAAAATTTAAATTCGTTCTAGAGCATCAACATGCGGGCAAAGCGGCCTGACATAGGAGCTCAACGACGCATGGAGCTGCCTGATTATGGCTCGACAATGCATGGTGCTACCAGATCCGATTTGTATGGAATGCAAAGGGAATGTTATCCTGAAGGGAGTTTCTGATAGATAAGTTGCGAGGAAACCGGGAGCTCGACAACGCTGGGAGCTGCCTGGTTAACAAGGATATTTTAGAGCAAATTAATGAAAATGGGTCCCTACTGCGTTACATGGCGTGTGCAATTAGGCAGAGTATATAAAAGCGTGATATATATATATATTCAATAAATTATTTATGCTTTAAAAGGTTCCACCTTTCAGAGGTCAGCCAAACTAACCAATGACCTTTGTAATTGTCTGTTGTGTCAGCCCCTTGTACAAGGGAACGAGAAAATATTTTAAATCTATGATGCGTATAGAATAACTTACTTTTAACAATGTGGCGCCCGAAGGGGCGGTTAGTGAGAATAAGTGAAGGACCTTTAAATGGCGCGAGACTGTCTGTCAGCTTGGGACCTCCAGGAGCGACCGACTGGTTCGGCTATCGGGGACTGACTGACTCTCTGACTTCTCTATTCTCAACTCGTCAGGTCGGGGATATAGGTGTGGAGGGGAAAAGGCTCTGGTAGGGATATCCGCTTATGGGAGGATAGTAGAAAGAGAGAGAGAGAGTCGCTCGGAGATGATTTCATGCATGAGTTATCATGAATACTTCCGTTGTTATCTTTGTCCTTCACGTATTCTCTTACATATATTTTTACGCTGCGCATTCTTATAAATATCGATTAAGTGTTCTTGGAATGGTAGGTTAAATAACATTTTATGACGCTTATCTATTGAAGCTCCGCACGAACTTTTGCACACAATCAGTACATTTTGCTCCTTTTCTCGGTGTTCTATTCGTTTTTTCGGGAAAGTAAGTGTAATACTATTAGTTTTATTGCCGTTGCGCGTCACATGGCGTCGAGATAATCCATAGTTAATAATGTAAATTTTAGGGGAACGAAAAAATGTTTGGTGATTTTGTTAGCAAGAGGGATCATTGGTATCTCGAGGTGTTGTTACTTCAAAGACGAATACAGTGATATGCATTATGTTGGGTTTCTGGCTTGTAATAAATTTATTATATTTTTTGCAATTAATTATTATTAGCTGTTGATGTACTTCTTTTATGTGTTTTCTATCCGTTGTGTGAAACAGAATATTATGCGGGTAGCGTGATTTTTCGCGCTCTATTGGTTAAGCTGTTATTCATTTGTTAATTAGTGTATGTGTAATTTCGAACTGTTGATGAAATGTTAGAGGATTTTGTGTTCTGGAAAAGTTGTTTTATAATATTAAAGGAATTTTGTGGGCTTATTATAATGAGCATCTGTTATTTGTCATATTTGTTATAAACAATAACCTCAAATTTTAAATAATAACTAAAACGTTATTTCTCTTTATTTATGACTACACTCCGATATCTTTATGGTAAGGTGGATCCGCGGTGATTTGATTGTTATTTGTCTGATTGTTTAAATTAACAAATTAAAATATTGCAGCTACCTAATTTTCGAGTTCGGGGGTACCATATTAAGAGTGTCCGCTGTAATTTTATCGATAGTGAAAATTCAAAATTTGTTTGCAAAATTATTTTGTTTATTTATAATTTCGTCATTTTCATGCTCCAGGGGTGATATCAATATTGTTCCTGAGGTTTTTAAGACCAAAGAAAAATAATTTCCTTATTTTGCACTGATTTTGGAATTTTAATTTTCAGTGATATTTTTATATAATATGGAGCGTTAGAGGTGTGTGATTTGTTAATATCGTTGTTTTTATTGCGTACCTTTACTTGGGTATTACTTTATTGAAATTTTGTCCAATTCTGAATCCTATTTTATATAGGGATATGCTTGATAGGGGAGTGGTGATTCTAGGTTTATGCTACGTTCATGTCTGTTATCCAATCCTAGGTGCTAGTTCCATGCGGGGATATTTGCTCGGCGTTAGTGCATATAGGTGGTAGTAGTTATCTGAGGGAGGGTGTTTAGCTATTTCGAGGTTGGTTACTTGTCGGTTCCCATTTTATGTGCTCATAAGTCAGCTGTCAGTTGCGAATGATCAGTCGTGTATGTAAGAAAGAAAGAGGAGAAAATATGTATCCCTTCCGTCAACGTTTTCCTCGGCGAAGGTACTTCCGACCGGTGCCGGCGATAATAGTAAGTATATGTCAGGGTGTTGCATGCATGGATGTAAGCTCAATTGGATGCACATTAGGATATTTGGTTATACTACTAAGGTATGTTACTACAGTGCTTCTGCAATGGGGATGTGACCTTGAAGACAAATATTCAGATTCCCGGTCTGCTGTCTATCCGCGAAATGACGGAGGTGCGTTGGAAAAGGAGATGGAGGAGGAGAGAGGCAGCCGACTTTTGGTTATATGGTGGTTTGGATATGAGCCCTGACCCTGATGCCTACGGTCTTAAAAATTTGTTCGGGTAAATAAAACTTATCCCGATAAGAAAAATAAGAAACATTTTTAATTGGTAATTATTTTGTTCGTTACAGGGAGCGAGCATAATGCCAAGATCGACACGTATAGGTGTTATGCGTTAATATTGTAATGCCTGTACAAGGATTTTTATACAGTATAATTATTTTCAATTAAATTTGCGTTACTACTTGTTATACTCCCTCCCTTCTTTCTCCTTTTTCTAAAATTTTTCCTATTTTCTCTAGGGTTATTAGATAGTTTTTGAAAGCAAAGTATTAGTAAGAAAGAGGTGAGTAAAAGGCGTTAGTTATTTACGGTGAGGAGATATGAATAACGATCTCTGCTTGGATTAGTCATGGTATAGGAATGCACGGTTTATCTTATCGAGGAGATAGCGAGAAAGGTGGTGGAGTAGTCCATGGCTTGCGTTACACGGTGGAGGTTGATTTTGTCTATTCGTTTAAGTTTTTAGCAGCAGGAATTTGTCAATTACTGTTACTGATGACTTATCTTAATGGGGGATTAATTATTAGTGTATATATATCTATTGTGTGGGTGATCATGTGAAAAAGCGATTGAAGTATTAGTAATAACATCAAGAACAAGGTAACTATGGTGGTTATGTCGGTCTGGAGGTTATTGCTCGGGGATTCTTTGTGCGCAAACAATAATCTTTTAAATTAATATTTTTCAGCAACAACTTTGATCGAGTCGGTAAGGAGGAGCGCGAGTGGGTACGCTCGGTGGCCGCGAGACGACGGTGGCGCGACATGCTTTAAGGCTACCGCGGTGTACTGCTTTAGGGACTATGAATGAGTTTGTTACGCTTTTTTGTTGCACAGGTGGGTTTAAACCTTTAAAATTTTAGTGTATCGCGGTTATTAATCATTATTTTATCCTTATTTGCTTTTCGTCGACAGGTTTAAGCATAGGTCTGCCAAGCTAGTAATATACTAGGATTTGACGTTAATAAATTGTATTATAACAATGGCTTATTAGGTAAGATGGTAAGTGGTTAAATTAAGTCTCTGTCTGTACTTAATAGCTATGGTACAATTAGGTATATATATATATATATATCATTAGTCTATCCATTAAATATATTGAAAATGAAGCTGTAAATTATATATGACTTATTACTGTCTTCCAGGCCTTCCTGCAATTGTTTGGCAGTTTAGAAGGTCGCCATCAAATATTTTTAAAGAAATGAATTATTAGGTCAGATGTATATATATGTATATATCATAGATGAAGTGTATTATTTCATATAATAGGATACAATATACTGGTTATATATATATATATATATATATATATATATAAGAAAAGGTATAACGAAATCGAGATATTATATAAAAATATCGGTTATATAGGGTGTTAAATAAGTGAGTGTGGTGCAATTTCAAAAGTGTAGTTATGTACGTATACTATATGCGCATAAGTGCGTCATTGGAGAGAGTAGGGTATTAAAATATTATTGTTACAGGTTCCGACGAATATAGAAGGCGCTTGAGATGTAGGATACAGATAGCTCGTGACCTGTTGGTTAGCCAAAAACAGTGACAAAGAAAGGTGCGTGCCTGACGACCTTGTTTCTTTTCTTGATTCAGTTATCCATTAAGTGAATATCTTTACGGCAATTAGATTTTGGAAGAAAAATTTCCTTCTTTATGCCTCGGAATAGCGGGATGTTACATCTCCCCCCTATTTTGGAACAAACTTCCCGAAGTATTACTAGGGATTTGTTTCAACATATCCATTTCAATGCTTAATTCTTGGTAGGTTTTTGGTGGATGTGTGTGTGTTTTTACATACGATAGTGTGTTTGTTTCAGGTGCTGTTGGCGTCGGTGCGATACTCGAAGTTGGTTGGGTGGTGATCGGTTGCTTTTCTTGTTCATTTCGGATGTCCGGTTTGTTGTCTTGGCTGCGTCTGGGTGGTCCATGCGCCAGGTGGATTAGAAGATGCGTTAATGAACTCCATATTGCTCCAAGAAGGTGCAGGCTGCATCCGTACACAGTGTGTAGGGCGTATCCATGAATGGCAGTATCGATGATGATTTTAATGATACGGATAATGATGAAAATGCCAAGAACACCAGCAGTTGCAGACCCGAAGGTGATAAATCCGCCCCAGAGTCGTTTGGCAGTGCTCTCAGCAATTTTGTTGAGAGCATCCTCGTTAAGTAGATTATAAACATTGCCGGTGTTAGCTCCAGTTGAATAGCCTGTGATACCCCGGGCTACTGAGTTAAGTAGGGCGGGTTTTTCGGCTGGAAACATGATGTGGTCTCGTAGCTTATCGATGTCTTGTTTTGAATATATTCCGCTGATTGCCAAGGGTCCAGGAGTCAGATATGTCCAGGTGACTTTGGTCATAGGTTGAAGTTGTTGAGGGGGTAATTGTCGAATTTGAGGTTCGGGCGTAAACTGAACCCAAGTATCTTCTATTCGATAGAGAGTGGGTAGTTCGTTACTGCATTCCTTCTGGGTACCAATTTTAGTAAGTATCCTGGATTTTGGTGTAAGGAATAAGGAAGTGTTTCTTATCGTTACAGGTAGCTCGAGGTAGCATTCCTTGGTTTTCCTGACCATTGTATCAACAGGAATGCATTTAATGATGTGGACAACTTCCCCAGCAGTGACGGCCATATAACCTGGTCCCTTCATGAGGCGATAAGCAAATTCATCCACAATGTGGCGAGAGACAAAGTATTCTTAATGACTTCTTTTTCTAATTCACAGCGCTGTTGGATAACGTTGTGATAGAGTGATGTCATTTGATTGCGTATATGTTTTTCAACATACACAAATTTAGAATTTACATATGTAAAAATATCCAAATTGTCTACTGGGATTTCTGAACGAGGTTTTAAAGTATCTCCTCGTCTTGTTTCTACGATGAATAACTTTGGGTGTTCTGTCCGCAGTATTTGGTATCCACAAAGTCGCTGTTCTGTGGTGGTCATCAGGGCGAAAGTGATATCTTGAGTCGTCAATGAGTAAACTATTGGTGAATAAGTTTTTAGAGTTTCGTCTCGGGTTTTTACAGCGGTACCCTCGTAGAGTACGTCGTATTGATGGAAGTCACACGACGACGTTGGCATAGGTTTCCAAAATGTGTATCCGAAGTCAGGATCTATACAGTATCCTTCACTTAATTCACATGTTGTCCCTGTTTTTAGAAAGATTTTCCCAGCGTCCAGACGTACGGGTACGTGTGACGACCTCAATGAGATTTTGGCTACTGCTTGCACGACGACGTTGTCCCAGGTGCCGTAGGGATCGGCGTACTGCACTCCTTTGCATTTCCCATCTACGCCAATAGTGCCTGCTAGTACAACAGATTGAGAGACGGTACGGTTTTGTTTTAAATTCCTGATGATGGCATTATTTCCAAGGTCCAGGGTACCCTCCCGATGCATGCGTTGGCATCGGTCACTTAGAGTTTCTTCCATAAATTCGGTCTGCCCATTATGCACTATTGAAACATGAGAGTGCATGCCGCAATAGTATATTGTTCTTAGTATTTCCACCTTGCATTGGATCACCTCAGCATAATTGTATTCCGATAGTTGCAGCAGTTGGATATACACGTCGGAGTTATTGATGGTTTTGATATTGAGATTACAATCGCCGGCGCCAAGCAGTGATACAGAGGATACATTTAGATGTCTTCCGCCGCAATCAAATCCAATAAGGGCGTTGGCGGATGCTATCATCATGAGAAGTAAGGAGAGCATCTTTACAAGCGTGTTATATCTGTAAGCAAAGGGTTATGGGAAGATATTGAAGAGGCTTCGCATTACAGGTATATACGTGTATATTCTCGCATATGTAGGTATATTTTATGTATGTGTTAGTATATGGGCCTTATGTTTGAGTAACCTTAATTGTTAATGTTAGTTGGTATATAGTATTAAGGTCTCTACTTAATTATCGTTACACATTATTATTATTATCATTATTGTTATTGTTATTATTACCCCGTTATCATTAAGGAGAACTATATATTATCGTAGGTATAGTGTCATCGGCGGATAGCAGGTATACAATAGCTCCGCGGTTATGGTCATAGCATAGATAGTCTATATTGTCGGTATCGTAGTTAAGGTTCCTCATATGGCTAATTAATTCTAAATACATTGTGAAGCAGTCAGTACAGTTCATCATAGGCCTGGTTTGTGGATAATTCCTTCCCGCAGTTTATACAAAGATGGGAATTTGGT